>NC_069500.1:906999520-907082020 GCF_027579735.1 Bombina bombina
CCTCTGGCTTAGCTACACCCAGCTGCTTACAGCACCCCTACAAGTATGGGGCTACTTGCTGCGCAGGTTACAAAGGGGATCTAAGCAAGCCAGCAGGTGAGCCCCCTGAATATGTACATAAGTAGACAAGTGGGTATCAATTGTAAAGGTAACACAATTCATACAATATTGATTACATTCGCATTGTGCATACACATATCCACAGAAAAAGTCTGCAAAGCAAGATGCAAAGATGTTAGCGTGAAGATGTCGCAGGTAAATTAGGGTTTTCACATGCAGGCAAATGAGAGTCAAGTTGTAATTAATAAAGCACAGTCTAAGCAAGAAATGTATGACTCCAAGCGAAGACAGGTATCAAGATATTAGTCTCAGTGAAAGACAAAACAGCGCCTTCTCCAACTTAACACAATGCCATTATTTTCTTCAACATGGTCACCTATTCCATATCAGTATTTTTCAGGTGTCAACATGTTACACTTATACGACCTTGCTTTCAGATGTTGTAGTGTCCAGTATCCACAAAGGTGTGTACTATCCCCACTTGTTAACATTCCATGCCGGTAGCGATCTCCATCGCCAACACCAAACACAGCGGTGCTCCACGTGTATCACGTGACCTGGTCGGCTCCACCAATGCCGACGCGCGTTTCACCCGCTCGACTGGAATTCAGACCGGGCTTCGTCAGGGCGTAGTACTGCTTTGATCCATGCGTCCTGTTTTTATAGATCAATGATGTTGCGCCTCTGCTGGAAGGTGAAAGTTTCACATGCTGCTACAGGCAGCTTTCAATCTTATGTGATTGCTATTATTTACAACCTTATGTTTCAAATTTATAAGAAGCAAAACCAAAGTTAAGAAATGTTACATATTTTTTCTCAAACATTTATACTTGGTTGCTATAAGTTAAAAACATTACAATCTGTCATTCAAAAAACATGTTCTTTTTGTTATCTTGTATTTTGTAGAATCTGCTTATTTTTGGTTATGTAGAGTGGAGTGTAAAAGCAAATGCCTCTCCATATCGACACTCCACTCTACCTTATACACAATCTCATAGGAAGCAGGCCATATCTAATTTATCATTGAGACCATTTGGAATTTGTGTCCCAAGGATTGATATCCACCTGCATTCCTTTCTCAGGAGGGTTTTATCATTATCTCCTCCTCTCCCGTTTATGATGCCTTTGTCTATACCCACGAATCTGAGTGAATCAGGATTGCAATTATGTGCCAATTCAAAATGTTTTGCCACATTGCTTTTAGGATTTTTATTCTTTACATCATCTCTGTGTTCAGAAATGCGGTCCTTTATCGCCCTCCTCGTTTTTCCCACATAGAAAAGTGGGCAATCGCAGGACAGCAGGTATACCACCCCCTCAGTATCACAGTTCACAAAATGTTTTAATCTATAGGTTTTTCCCGTATTCGTTCTGAACTCTTTTGTCTTGCGCATGAATTTGCATGTCACACATTTTCCACAGGGATAATTGCCTATGGATCTATGTTTTGTAAGCCAGTTACTTTGTCCTGTTTTGGACAAATATTGGCTCCTCACCAACTTATCTTTAAGATTAGGTGCCCGTCTAGCAGTAATATTGGAAAAGTCACCTACTTCCTTTTTGACCCCTGTGTCACTGGTAAGAATATGCCAATTTTTTGCAAGAATACCTTTCAGAGAGTTCCAGTGGCAATTATAATCAGTAATTAGTCTTATCTTAGATTCATTGTTCTTTGGTGTGGGCAAAAGAAGTCTCTCCCTGTCCATATGTAAAGCATTATTGAATGCCCCTTTAACCACTCTCTTGGAATACCCTCTAGTCCGGAATCTTTGTTCCATTTCTGACGCATGTTTCAGATATTTCTCTTTGCTAGAACAATTCCTACGAAGCCTAAGGAATTGGCCTTTGGGTATTCCTTTCTTTAGATGACTGGGATGATGGCTGGAGGCAATTAACAGGCTATTAGTCGCAGTGGATTTGCGAAAGTTCTCAGTTGAAACCACCCCTTTTTCCAGTTTCACTTCAATGTCTAAAAAGGCAATTGCCTCTTTACTGTACTGAACAGTAAGAGATGTTTCTATCATTTACATTTAGGGTGTCAACAAATTCTTTTAGGAGGCTCTCAGAGCCCTCCCAGATGAGGAAAATGTCGTCCACATATCTCAACCATATGTGGGTATTTTCCTCAAATAGGGGGCTCTGAAAGACTTCCTCCATTTCCCATATGCCTAGATGTAAACAGGCATAAGTAGGTGCACAAGTGGCCCCCATCGCAGTGCCTCTTAGTTGTTTGTATATCTTGCTGTCGAACATGAATACATTATTTGTTAATACAAATCTAAGTAGCTCGACAACAAAGTCTGTGTGTTTTTGGGCATAATTTCCTCTTGTCATGAGGAAATGTTTGCTTGCCTCAATGCCCACTTCATGCGGGATGGACGAATAAAGACATTCAACATCAAGACAAACCAAAAGTGCCCCTTTCGGAACACTCAAGCCTTCAACCTTTCTCAGGAAGTCGGCTGTGTCTAGGACAAATTAGGGCATGGTCGTAAGGAAGGGTCTTAGAAAATGGTCTATGTAGTTTCCAAGGTTTTCAGTTAGGCTCCCAATGCCTGCTATTATGGGGCGGCCAGGTGGATTTGTAGGGTTCTTATGTATCTTAGGGATACAGTAAAAGACCGGCATTATTGGATGATCAGGATAGAGATACTTAAACTCAGATAGGGTTATTACACCTTTGTCCTTTGCTCCTTTTAAAACAAAGAATAGTGCATTTTGTATAGAAGAAGTAGGATTGAATGTAAGACATTGATATTGTCTCTTATCCAGTAGCTGTCTTTTTTTACCTCCAGAACGTACATCTGCTCATCCCATAGGACCAGATTGCCGCCTTTGTCGGCCGCCTTTATGACCACCCCTTTGGCATTCATTAAGTCATTGAGAGCTTTTCTTTCAGCTTTATTAAGGTTATCACCTACCAAACCAGTGATGGATATGTTCTGTAGATCTTTCTCTACTTGTTTAACAAAGATATTTACTGCCGGGACCATGGATAGCTGTGGCATATATTTTGATTTCGCTTTTAGGTTTGAGGAAATATGAACGTTGGTACCTATTTCCTCATCTTGTGATGGAGTCTGTTGGCTACCTTCAGAGTCAGTGAGTAGTTCTTGCAGGGCTAGTATTGTTATATTATCCTCTTGTGTAAGTGAGACATCCTCGACTAGGTGTTTGCTCTTGCCCTTCATAATTTGTGAAAGTACAATACGCCTTGCAAATAAATGGAGATCTTTTAAGAAATTAAACTTATCCAAGTTATTTGTAGGGCAAAATGAAAGACCCCTTTTTTAGGACCTCTATGTGCGTGTAATTCAATTTGAAAGAAGACAGGTTGATTACCTGCATATTATTTTCAGCTAGTTCGAGTAGCCCCTGCGACCTCGAGGCCGCCTCGGTCTGCTCTGGCGATAATTCCTTTGGCCCTGATCCTGACTCTGCTGGTATCTTTGCCTCGAGGGGTAGCGTCTTTCTTCTGAGTTTAAACTCAGACCCCCTCCTCTTCCTACCACCGCTCCTCCTTCCCCTAAAAAAGACTGTTTTTTTATCAAGAGTATTTTTATGTTGATCAAGTTCTACATCAGAGCTATCCGTCCCAGAGTCATATGTTCCTTTTGTAGTTAAGTAGCTATATACTTTGTTGTTTTTATAATCGTCATTATCCCTTGAAAACTTCCTTCCTTTTCTTAGTTTTATATCATTTTGTAGCCTAGCTATCTGATCCTTTATTTCATCATTCAATTTGGGGAAATTGGTGTTATGTTCAAAAGTGTTTACCACTTTTAGGGACTCCTCAACCTGTATAATTGTTTTAGCTAGTCTTTCTTTATTTCGTACGACCATTTTCTCCATTAGAATAATGGAGCAATCAGAAAGACTGGTATTCCAGTCTTCTAGAAATTCTTCTCCTCCCTCATCCTCACGTAGGTTTGTACCTGGGTCTAGTTTAAGACGAAGACCCCTTGGTATAATTTTGGTTCCTCTAGATTCGACAGGGATAGTGAGGCTGTAAGTTCTGCCTCCCAATTTTCGTCAGACAACATAAACGCCATTTTGGTCTAATTTTAAACCTCTTAACAGGGATCCAGTACCAGGGTGCGTAGGATTCAACTGATCCACAAAAAAGCTACTGTCTGTATATATATATATTAATTTGTATATATATATATATATATATATATATATATATATATATATATATATATATATATATATATATGTATATATATGTGTATGTATATATATATATATATATATATATATATATATATATATATATATATATATATATATATATACTATACTATACTATACTATACTATACTAGCTGGGGGGTTTACCCTTTCCTGAAACCTAAAAATGGGCCCAAGGCCCTAGTACACAAGGTATACACAGTGAATAATCAAGAACAATTAGGAAAGGACGCAATTGCTAGTGTGAGTTAGTTGGTTGCGTAAGGGCTCAAATGTCCAAGCAACTCAAAATTAAATATGGTGCAGACCCTTAATTTAAATGTATCATGTACACAAAAGAGACGTACCTGGAATGTAATCCTGGTGCCAAAAAGACAGGGTTTCAGCACTCTTTTGAAAGAACTCACAAATCACTTAAATGTAATTCAATAGCTTTAATAGTGGCAGCTAAATCCCACACAACATGGGAATAAATCTATGCAAATATTAAAACACATAAGCATACAAGTTCGACTCATGAATGACAGTTCAAAGGAACCTGACCGGTCAGGGGTACACGAAAAAGCACATGTGTGGCGAAGTGTAAATAGCAATAGTATTGCTTAAGCACAGGTTTGTATAGTGAACCACTACACCCAACTACCTCAGAACCTCCCAAGCAATTGTCATGGAAGGTATATCCTGGGCAGATATATGAACCGGGATCTAAGTGGTAGACACTGCAAAACCTGTGTCAGGCACCTTGTAGAAAGTGATTTCACAGTTAGGAATGTATACAATTACTACAATGTACAAGATATTGTTTAGTATATCAAGTGAGACCTCCTCTGGCTTGGCTATACCCAGCTGCTTACAGCACCCCTACAAGTATGGGGCTACTTGCTGCGCAGGTTACAAAGGGGATCTAAGCAAGCCAGCAGGTGAGCCCCCTGAATATGTACATAAGTAGACAAGTGGGTATCAATTGTAAAGGTAACACAATTCATACAATATTGATTGTGTAACATGTTACACTTATACGACCTTGCTTTCAGATGTTGTAGTGTCCAGTATCCACAAAGGTGTGTACTATCCCCACTTGTTAACATTCCATGCCGGTAGCGATCTCCATCGCCAACACCAAACACAGCGGTGCTCCACGTGTATCACGTGACCTGGTCGGCTCCACCAATGCCGACGCGCGTTTCACCCGCTCGACTGGAATTCAGACCGGGCTTCGTCAGGGCGTAGTACTGCTTTGATCCATGCGTCCTGTTTTATAGATCAATGATGTTGCACCTCTGCTGGAAGGTGAAAGTTTCACATGCTGCTACAGGCAGCTTTCAATCTTATGTGATTGCTATTATTTACAACCTTATGTTTCAAATATATATATGTATATATGTGTGTATGTATATGTGTGTATGTGTATATATATATATATATATATATATATATATATATATATATTATACACAAACATATACACACACACAGTGCTTGACGAATATGTTCAAAAATTAGGAGCCATACAGTTGGATTTGTATATAGATATATGGAAAATAACCCAAAAAGTTAGGAGCCAGGGGTAAAATTCTAGGAGCCAGTGGCTCCCAGGCTCCTGGGTTTGTCGAGCCCTGTGTGTGTGTGTTTGTGTATATATATGTATGTATGTGTGTATATATGTATGTGTATATATGTATGTGTATATATGTATGTGTATATATGTATGTGTATATATATATATATATATATATATATATATATATATATATATATATTATATATATATATATATATTCACTCACAAGTGAGGATGAAGTGGCACTGCAAAAGAAGTATTGTATAGAAGTTGTAATCCCAAATACACACACGGCCTAGTGTGTATAGTATCCGGAAAAAGCAGGCAACACAGGATGTTCAAATAACAAGCCTTTTATTCCAATCAAATGAAAACAGCAGGGCCTTAACCCATAACGTTTCGGGTTAGATTGGTTTTGTACCTACAAGTGTAATTGACTACTATGTTTTTTGTGGCATTTGTATACATTGCTTATACTGTGTGCTGCTGCTTTATTATTTTCATATCGTCACTTGCGTAGTTCCTTTACCCTCTTTGTTTACTTATACACGTTTGTATTCACTAATTGGTTCCCCCAGCCCTTCCGATGTGCACACACTTCTGTGTACACATCTCCTAGCACTCCGCCTTGCTCTGTTTCATGACATACGGCTTTATGTTTACCGTTGCCATGACTCCCTGATACGGCCTCGTTTTGGTTGCCGTTATGCGTGACGTCATTACGTTGACGTAGACGCACTTGGGACTTTGACTGCACCGGGCAGATCGCTACAGCACGGTTTGGCGGGGTTTATGTAAATTTTGTCTATTACTTTGTGTATATATGCTGGGTCACTTATTTGGTTCTCTATCTCTCACATGGGCTCCATTTGATAAAGGTCTAAGTGTAGACCGAAACGTTATGGGTTAAGGCCCTGCTGTATTCATTTGATTGGAATAAAAGGCTTGTTATTTGAACATCCTGTGTTGCCTGCTTTTTCCGGATACTATACACACTAGGCCGTGTGTGTATTTGGGATTAATATAAATATATATATATATATATATATATATATATATATATATATATATATATATATATATATATATATATATATTCTTTTGTTCTGCGCTAAATCTCTGTGGACATATAATAATTACAGGGAAAGAAGCTCCCCTATATCTAAACACTTACTTAGAAAACCTCAATCGATATGAGGTAAGTAATCACCCTTGAAAAGATAATCCATGTAGATCTCTGCAGCTCCTGTTATTTGGATCCGTTCTAATAGGGACCTGAAGCTGTATTCGCCTATTGCTGTATTCTGAGGCAGTAATTACGATCCTCTCTGAAAGCGTTGATGGCTCATACAATGATAAGGGAGACAAAAAGACAGAGGTCCCAAAATAGTGAAGCAAGTTTTATTAAGCTCCCCACAATACAGGTACCCCCAAGGTCTCCCACTCACACTTAAAAACCTCAATCTTATGAGGTAAGTAAAAGCATATATGCCACAATAGTCAAAGATAGGATCATACAAAAGGCCTCAATGTAACCCAAATGTATCCGTACAGCGTCCCTGACGCGTTTCAAAGTCTCCTTCCTCAGAGGGATAGAAGTACGTGATAACTTACATTAGTTTAGTTCCAACATTTAAAACCGGCGCCATGTTTGTACATCGTAATTCTCGCCTTCTGATTGGCCGAGATTCTCAACCGGTCATTGGATGTTCATTCAGATGCGTGATTGGTCCCAGAATCACATGTGATGGTCATGTGATAGTACTGCAAGTACTAGCCAGATTTTTTAAGGTGGACAAGTCACATACTGAATGAAAATACAGCAATAGGATAAAATTAAAAGTAATTGCAAGTAAATTAATAACAAACAAATGCAAACAGATAAGGGTGATTACTAAAAGTTTGAAACACTACACAATAAAATACTATAAAATAAGTGACTGCATTAAGCATAATAGTATAAAATGTACAAAATAATATTGTCATAAAATACATACAAAATTTATTAAAATCCTTATTTAAAAAATTGATGTTAATATCATATTTAATTAAAATACAAATAATATATATATATATTTCTATTCAAAATTCAAATAATTAACATAATAAATACTTAAAACTATAATAAGATAAAAAACTTTATACCATAAATCAGAGCATGAAATAAACAGCTAAAGGTGGACATGTAAAATAGCAAGAAATTATACCAGAAAGGTTGCTAAATCAATGTCTTTATTCAGACCCCTAGGTATTTTGGTCTCCAAAGTGTGGATCCAATATGTTTCACGTTTCCTTAGGGCCAATTCTCTATCCACATTTGGTACAGAAGTAATAAATTCAATAATTGTACCCTTTAAACAAGATGGATCTTTATTATGACAGTGCATGTATATATAATTTATTAGGGCTGGGCGATATGGGCAAACAAAAAAAATGCGATTTAATTGCAGTTTTCTTATAAATGACTATAACACCTTCATTTTGCATTCTAAAGTTTATTTAACACTACAGAATTTTAATGTACATGTCTCTCAATGTCCAATACACTCTTGGAGCATAAAAATACAAACAACAAAATAGTTAAATTAAAATTTGCTGCCTTTTGATGTGACTAAATAGTAGCAGAGGGGACTGCAGTTTTAGCCTTTTTGGGAGCCGTGGGGTTAACTGCATCTGCTGTGTATTTGAGCCGTTTCTCAGAGGAGCAGGAGATTGTGTGAGAGGTTCCATAATGTTTACATACCCTAAGTTTCAGACTACAGACGTCCCTAAGGGGAAATATAAGTGGCTTTCTCTCCTGTTCATTCCTGCATGTGCTCTGCTTTTGGACTTCTAGATTAAAGTGAAGGTAAAGTTTCCGGGAAATGAAAGCAGTAGTGTGTTAATTCTTCAAAATATAGCATGATCGCTAAGTTTTTATGTCATATTTCTATATATATATCAATATAAAATCAATACTTTATCTGTACGTGTCCTACCGATTAAAGCTCCGCCTTCAAGTTATTTCCTGCTTTCTTGGTGTATTACGTATAGAGCGTTGACACCCGCTCTATACGTATGGCAAATGCGCGTTCTCGATTTTATTCAATCTTGCGCATGCGCACACTACGGCTCAACCTCAATTTGCGCCTGCGCGACTAAAAACTATTACATTCTGAAGCGCATGCGTTAATCCCGTTGCAACATAGTATTGAATGAATATCCATTCATTACTATCTTGCAAGCGAACTGTAAAGGCTGCTTTTTGTTTTCTACGCTTTTCGATTAGCATAAAAGAAATTGCTAATTGTTGCTAAACCAAGTGCGTTCGGCAGAGTTGCTTGAGTGAAGGAGATTTGCGAATGCGCAAATCTTGAACGAGCACGGCTTATAAGATACAGGAAGTGTATCTAACGCATGCGCAGATCCAATAGTTATGCGGTGACGTCAAATGACGGCCGCCTAACGGCCAGACAGATAATTGGCTACTAGAACAACGTGACCTGGCTGCAGAAAAAAAAATAATACGGGCAGATTACAGAACCAGGAGAATAGAGTTATAAATATCGGATAAAACGGTAAATATCGAATTTTAACGAAATTGATGAATTAAACTAACATTATTTTTTAGGCGACTGACATTTGAAAAGTAATAAAGATGCTAACTTTACCTTCACTTTAATCTGCTGCTTATGAGAACAGAAAGTGAAAGTAAAAACAGCCATTTTACAAATGTGTGCTAGAAGCAACCACTAGATGGAACTGGTTTGCAAGAAATCACAAACAAATCAATGTTACAGCCACTTCTGAGGATTTTTTTAGTTAGCAAAAAATCGCGAACTCTCGCGGTTTTAAAATCGTGGCGATTAATCGCGGTTTTAAATAGCATATGAGGGCTGCACGATTAATCGCATATGCCGCGATTTCAAAACTGTGAGTACGTGTTTTTTTGCTTAAAGAATAAATAAATCCTCAGATGTGGCTGTACTGCATTGATTTGTATGTGATTTCTTGCAAACCAGCTACATCTAGTGGTTGCTTTTAGCACACATTTGTAAAATGGCTGTTTTACTTTCATTTTGATCTCAGTAGCAGCCAATCTATAGAAGTCTAAAAGCAGAGCCCATGCAGGATATGTGAAAAGGATGGAAAGCCACTTACTTAAATTTCCCCCTAGGGACGTCTGCAGTCTGAAACTTAGGGTATGTAATCATTATAGAACCTCCCACACAATCGCCTGCTCTCTGAGACATGTCTCAAATACATAGCAGATGCAGTTAACCCCACGGCTATAAATTAAAAAAAAAAATAAAAAAAAAATATACACATATATATATATATATATATATATATATATATATATATATATATATATATATATATATATATATATATACACACACACACACACACGTGAAATTTGAAAAATTAGAATATTGTGTTAATTAGGTAGCTTGCAGGGTTAATTTTAGCTTTAGTGTAGAGATCAGCCTCCCACCTGAAACATCAGACCCCCTGATCCCTCCCAATCGGCTCTCTTCCCTCCCCCCACCCCACAATTGTCCCCGCCATTTTAAGTACTGGCAGAAAGTCTGCCAGTACTAAAAAAAAAAAAAGGTATTTGGGTTTTTTGTAATGTAGTGGTTCCCACCCGCCCCGTGCACGCGCTCGCCCCCCCTCCACATCACACGGCCCATCGATGGCCGCCCACATCGGCTCCCACCCACCAACGATACCGGCCATCGATGTCTGGTGCAGAGAGGGGGCCACAGAGTGGCTCTCTCTGCATCGGATGGCCATGCAGGGTTATTGCAGGATGCCTCCATATCAAGGCATCACTGCAATAACCGGAAAGCAGCTGGAAGCGAGTAGGATCGCTTCCAGCTGCTTTCCAGACCGAGGACGTGCAGGGTACATCCTCAGGTTTAACTGTCTTTTTTTTTTTTTTTTTTGAGGACGTACCCTGCACGTCCTCGGTCATTAAGGGGTTAAAGGGACACTAAACGCAATTTTTTTCTTTAATTCAGATAGAGCATGCAATTTTAAGCAACTTTCTAATATACTCCTATTATCAATATTTCTTCGTTCTCTTGCTATCTCTATTTAAAAAGCAGGAATGTGATGCATAGGAGCCGGCCCATTTTTGGTTGAGAACCTGGGTTATGCTTGCTTATTGGTTGGTAAATGTCAACTTCCAATAAGCAAGCACTATCCATGGTGCTGAACTTAAAATGGGCTGGCTGCTAAGATTTATATTCATGATTTTCAAATAAAGATAACAAGAGATTGAAGAAAAATTAATAGGAGTAAATAAGAAAGTTGCTTACAATTGCATGCTCTATCTGAATCATGAAATAAAAAAAATTGGGTTCAGTGTCCCTTTATTGTGAGCTAGCTGCGTTTCACTGTTTTCATCCAATATGTTCAGCTAAGCCCCAGTAGAGCATTGCTCTCCTTCTTCAACAAAGGATACCAAGAGAATTAAGTAAATGTGATAATAGAAGTAAATCTGAAATCTAAATTGTATGCTCTATCTGAAATCCAAACATTTTTCTTTCGTGATTATGTCCCACCAATTTTCATATAACTGCATGTAATAGACACTACTATAAAGAAGAATAGGTACAGATATTGATTTAAAAATCCAGTATAAAACCTTTTAAACACTTACTTAGAAGCTCCCAGTTTAGCACAGTTGATGGTTAGGGGGTGACACCCAGTCAAAGGGGCTGGGAAAACAAGAGAAGCAGACACTCCCTTCTCCCCTGCATATGAAAATACAGATTACACAAACAGGAGAAAGCAGCAGGAATCTGTAGACTTCGGTCTACATCTGATACTTTGCGGCTTGGTTAGGAGTCTGAAAATCAGCACAATGTTTTCCTCAAAAAAAACAATTCATAAAATATATATATATATATATATATATATATATATATATATATATATACATATATATATATATACATATATATATATATATATATATATATATATATATATATATATATATATATATATATATATATATATATATAAATCCTACTTCAATAAAAAAAAATCTGTTCATGATTTTTATCCACCCTTCTCTTGCATAGGTCACACATTCATGGGAAATGAGCTAGAAATGTTCTCATGCCTATATTTAGCATTGGTTGCCACAAACCAGCACAAAAGAGTAATTTTAACCCAAGGCTTGACAAATCTTGAAACCACAACTTCTACAATTGTACTTCTGGTTCTAACTTTCTGGATTGTCAATATACATCTACATGTCCATGGCTGGTTTGTCAGTAGTCTTGACTGGTTTAAATTTTTCATATAAATTTGTCAAACCCAGATTGACTTCTTGTTTGCCAGTAACATGCACACGGCAATGATTAAATATCTCTATTAGCCGCATACACACTTGTTCTAGTAACAGTGAATCAACACACTGATTACCATAAAAATCAGCTGATAAATCAGAGCTTCACAAATCTTGTGAGATTTTACCTTAAATTCTGCTCTGTCTTCCACGTCTCCAGAAGAATAATTACTATGGCTGGCAACTGTTTCAAATTTGTCAACCCCTGGGATAAATCAGTTGCACAGTGATTTAACACCTTGATTATCATAGCAGACGTTCTATCAAGGGGTTGCGTTACTGTGCATTCACTTCAGGCAAACAAGTGTTAAACCCCTGCAACAGGTATAATACAACAGTGATTTAAAGCCTTGAATTCCACAAACTCACAGGGCCTGAGTCTTATCTCGGGAAGCCTGAAGTGAATGACCAGAATTCTAGAACAGGGTTCTTCAAACTACGTCAAAACCCATTAATGGGTTCCAACACCATGTTTACTGGGTCGCGACTGTGTGTGTTGTATGAGAGTGTGTGGTGTGTGTTAACTTTCTCTTGTAAGGTGTATCCAGTCCACGGATCATCCATTACTTGTGGGATATTCTCATTCCCAACAGGAAGTTGCAAGAGGACACCCACAGCAGAGCTGTTATATAGCTCCTCCCCTAACTGCCATATCCAGTCATTCTCTTGCAACTCTCAACAAGCATGGAGGTAGTAAGAGAGAGTGGTGAAAAATAGTTAGTTTTTTTTTCTTCAATCAAAAGTTTATTATTTTTAAATGGTACCGGAGTTGTACTATTTTAACCCAGGCAGTAAATAGATGAAGAATCTGCCTGAGTTTTCTATGATCTTAGCAGGTTGTAACTAAGATCCATTGCTGTTCTCACATATGTCTGAGGAGAGAGGTAACTTCAGCGGGAGAATGGCGTGCAGGTTACTCTGCTATGAGGTATGTGCAGTTACAATTTTTTCTAGAGATGGAAAGAGCTAGAAAATGCTGCTGATACCGGATTAATGTAAGTTAAGCCTGAATACAGTGATTTAATAGCGACTGGTATCATGCTTACTCTCAGGGGTAATACCCTTATAAAATTGCAATATAAAACGTTTGCTGGCATGTTTAATCGTTTTTATATATGCTTTGGTGATAAAACTTTATTGGGGCCTAGTTTTTTCCACATGGCAGGCTTAAATTTTGCCTAGAAACAGTTTCCTGAGGCTTTCCACTGTTGTAGTATAAAAGTTACAGTTGTTGCAGTTAAAATTACAAACTGTGACATCCAGCTTCCCTCAGGAGTCCCCTGTATGCTATAGGACATCTCTAAAGGGCTCAAAGGCTTTCCAAAGTCGTTTATTGGGGAAGGTAGGGCCACAGCAGGCTGTGGCAGTTTGTTGTGTCTGTTAAACGTCTATCGTTTTTTTGATCCGTTTTTTGAATTAAGGGGTTAATCATCCATTTGCAAGTGGGTGCAATGCTCTGTTAACTTATTACATACACTGTAAAAAATTCGTTTGATTTACTGCCTTTTTTCACTGTTTTTCAAATTTTGACAATTTGTTTCTCTTAAAGGCACAGTACCGTTTTTTATATTTGCTTGTTAACTTGATTTAAAGTGTTTTCCAAGCTTGCTAGTCTCATTGCTAGTCTGTACAAACATGTCTGACATAGAGGAAACTCCTTGTTCATTATGTTTAAAAGCCATGGTGGAACCCCCTCTTAGAATGTGTACCAAATGTACTGATTTCACTTTAAGCAATAAAGATCATATTCTGTCTTTAAAAAAATTTATCACCAGAGGAATCTGACGAGGGGGAAGTTATGCCGACTAACTCTCCCCACGTGTCAGATCCTTTGACTCCCGCTCAAGGGACTCGCGCTCAAATGGCGCCAAGTACATCTAGGGCGCCCATAGCGATTACTTTACAAGACATGGCGGCAGTCATGGATAATACACTGTCAGCGGTATTAGCCAGACTACCTGAATTTAGAGGTAAGCGAGATAGCTCTGGGGTTAGACGAAATGCAGAGCATACTGACGCTTTAAGAACCATGTCTGATGCTACCTCACATTATGCAGAAGCTGAGGAAGGAGAGCTTCAGTCTGTGGGTGATGTTTCTGACTCAGGAAAGATGATGCAACCTGATTCTGATATTTCTACATTTAAATTTAAGCTTGAACACCTCCGCGTGTTTCTCAGGGAGGTTTTAGCTGCTCTGAATGACTGTGATACAATTGCAGTGCCAGAGAAATTGTGTAGACTGGATAAATACTATGCAGTGCCGGTGTGTACTGATGTTTTTCCAATACCTAAAAGGTTTACAGAAATTATTAATAAGGAATGGGATAGACCAGGTGTGATGTTCTCTTCCCCTCCTATTTTTAGAAAAATGTTTCCAATAGATGCCACCACATGGGACTTATGACAGACAGTTCCTAAGGTGGAGGGAGCAGTTTCTACTTTAGCAAAGCGTACTACTATCCCTGTCGAGGACAGTTGTGCTTTTTTAGATCCAATGGATAAAAAATTAGGTTACCTTAAGAAGATGTTTATTCAATAAGGTTTTATCCTACAGCCCCTTGCATGCATTGCTCCTGTCACTGCTGCTGCGGTGTTCTGGTTTGAGTCTCTGGAAGAGGCTTTACAGGTAGAGACTCTATTGGATGACATACTTGGCAAGCTTAGAGCACTTAAGCTAGCCAATTCCTTTGTTTTCTGATGCCATTGTTCATTTGACTAAACTAACGGCTAAGAATTCTGGTTTTGCTATACAGGCGCGCAGGGCGCTATGGCTTAAATCATGGTCAGCTGACGTGACTTCAAAATCAAAGCTGCTTAACATTCCCTTCAAGGGGCAGACCCTATTCGGGCCTGGTTTGAAGGAGATTATTGCTGATATCACTGGAGGAAAAGGTCATGCCCTTCCTCAGGACAGGTCCAAATCAAGGGCCAAACAGTCTAATTTTCGTGCCTTTCGAAACTTCAAGGCAAGTGCGGCATCAACTTCCTCTAATGCAAACAAGAGGGAACTTTTGCTCAGTCCAAGACGGTCTGGAGACCAAACCAGACCTGGGACAAAGGTAAGCAGGCCAAAAAGCCGGCTGCTGCCTCCTAAGACAGCATGAAGGAACGGCCCCCTATCCGGTAACGTAATCTAGTAGGGGGCAGACTTTCGCTCTTCGCCCAGGCGTGGGCAAGAGATGTCCAGGATCCCTGGGTGTTGGAAATTATATCCCAGGGATATCTTCTGGACTTCAAAGCTTCCCCCCCAAAAGGGAGCTTTCACCTTTCACAATTATCTGCAAACCAGATAAAGAGAGAGGCATTCTTACACTGTGTACGAGACCTCCTAGTTATGGGAGTGATCCATCCAGTTCCAAAGGAGGGACAGGGTTTTTACTCAAATCTGTTTGTGGTTCCCAAAAAAAGAGGGAAACTTCAGACCAATTTTGGATCTAAAGATCTTAAACAAATTCCTCAGAGTTCCATCATTCAAGATGGAAACTATTCGTACCATCCTATCTATGATCCAGGAGGGTCAATATATGACTACAGTGGATTTAAAGGATGCTTATCTTCACATTCCGATAACAAAGATCATCATCATCATCATCATCATCGGTTTCTCAGGTTTGCCTTTCTAGACAGGCATTACCAGTTTGTAGCTCTTCCCTTTGGATTAGCTACAGCCCCAAGAATCTTTACGAAGGTTCTAGGGTCGCTTCTGGCAGTCCTAAGGCCGCGGGGCATAGCAGTGGCCCCTTATTTAGACGAAATCCTGATACAGGCGTCAAACTTCCAAATTGCCAAGTCTCATACGGACGTAGTCCTGGCATTTCTGAGATCGCATGGGTGGAAAGTAAACGAGGAAAAGAGTTCTCTATCCCCACTCACAGGAGTTTCCTTCCTAGGGACTCTGATAGATTCTGTAGAAATGAAAATTTACCTGACTGAGTCCAGGTTATCAAAGCTTCTAAATTCCTGCCGTGTTCTTCATTCCATTCTGCGCCCTTCGGTGGCTCAGTGCATGGAAGTAATCGGCTTAATGGTAGCGGCAATGGACATAGTGCCGTTTGCATGCTCAGTCAGTGGAACGGGGATTACACAGATTTGTCCCCTCTACTAAATCTGGATCAAGAGACCAGGGATTCTCTTCTCTGGTGGCTATCTCGGGTCCATCTGTCCAAAGGTATGACCTTTCTCCAGGCCAGATTGGACAATTCTAACAGATGCCAGCCTTCTAGGTTGGGGTGCAGTCTGGAACTCCCTGAAGGCTCGGGGATCGTGGACTCAGGAGGAGACACTCCTTCCAATAAATATTCTGGAAGAGCGATATTCAATGCTCTTCAGGCTTGGCCTCGGTTAGCAACTCTGAGGTACATCAGATTTCAGTCGGACAACATCACGACTGTGGCTTACATCAACCATCAAGGGGGAACAAGAACTTCCCTAGCGATGTTAGAAGTCTCAAAGATAATTCGCTGGGCAGAGACTCACTCTTGCCACCTATCAGCTATCCATATCCCAGGTGTAGAGAACTGGGAGGCGGATTTTTTTAGTCGTCAGACTTTTCATCCGGGAGAGTGGGAACTCCATCCGGAGGTGTTTGCACAATTGATTCATCGTTGGGGCAAACCAGAACTGGATCTCATGGCGTCTCGCTAGAACGCCAAGCTTCCTTGTTACGGATCCAGGTCCAGGGATCCCAAGGCGACGCTAATAGATGCTCTAGCAGCACCCTGGTCTTTCAACCTGGCTTATGTGTTTCCACCGTTTCCTCTGCTCCCTCGACTGATTGCCAAGGTCAAGCAGGAGAGAGCATCAGTGATTTTGATAGCGCCTGCGTGGCCACGCAGGACCTGGTATGCAGATCTGGTGGACATGTCATCCTTTCCACCATGGACTTTGCCTCTGAGACAGGACCTTTCTACTTTAGGGTCCTTTCAACCATCCGAATCTAATTTCTCTGACACTGACTGCCTGGAGATTGAACGCTTGATTTTATCAAAGCGTGGCTTCTCCGAGTCAGTCATTGATACCTTAATACAGGCACGAAAGCCTGTCACCAGGAAAATTTACCATAAAATATGGCGTACATATCTTTATTGGTGTGAATCCAAGGGTTAGGATTCCCAGGATATTATCTTTTTTCTCCAAGATGATTTGGAAAAAGGATTGTCCGCTAGTTCCTTAAAGGGACAGATTTCTCCAACATTGGTGTGTCCGGTCCACGGCGTCATCCTTACTTGTGGGATATTCTCTTCCCCAACAGGAAATGGCAAAGAGTCCCAGCAAAGCTGGTCACATGATCCCTCCTAGGCTCCGCCCACCCCAGTCATTCTCTTTGCCGTTGCACAGGCAACATCTCCACAGAGATGGTTAAGAGTTTTTTGTAGTTTTATTCTTCTATCAAGTGTTTGTTATTTTAAAATAGTGCTGGTATGTACTATTTACTCTGAAACAGAAAAGGATGAAGATTTCTGTTTGTAAGAGGAAGATGATTTTTAGCAGACAGTAACTAAAATCGATTGCTGTTTCCACACAGGACTGTTGAGATGAAGTAACTTCAGTTGGGGGAAACAGTTAGCAGTCTTTTCTGCTTAAGGTATGACTAGCCATATTTCTAACAAGACCATGTAATGCTGGAAGGCTGTCATTTCCCCTCATGGGGACCGGTAAGCCATTTTCTTAGTTAAACATAAAAGAATAAAGGGCTTCAAAAAGGGCTTAAAAACTGGTAGACATTTTTCTGGGCTAAAACAATTGCTTTACTAGGCATATTATGCAGATTCTAACTAATTATTGGTATTATAATCTTGGGGAACGTTTAGAAAAACGGCAGGCACTGTGTTGGACACCTTTTTCAGATGGGGGCCTTTCTAGTTATAGACAGAGCCTCATTCTGGGACTGTATAGGGGTTAAATGTAAAAACGGCTCCGGTTCCGTTAATTTAAGGGTTAAAGCTCTGAAATTTGGTGTGCAATACTTGTAATGCTTTAAGACACTGTGGTGAAATTTTGGTGAATTTTGAACAATTCCTTCATACTTTTTCACATATTCAGTAATAAAGTGTTTTCAGTTTGAAATTTAAAGTGACAGTAACGGTTTTATTTTAAAACGTTTTTTATGCTTTGTTGACAAGTTTAAGCCTGTTTAACATGTCTGTACCATCAGATAAGCTATGTTCTATATGTATGAAAGCCAATGTGTCTCCCCATTTAAATTTATGTGATAATTGTGCCATAGTGTCCAAACAAAGTAAGGACAGTAATGCAACAGATAATGATATTGCCCAAGATGATTCCTCAAATGAGGGGAGTAAACATGATACTTCATCATCCCCTACTGTGTCTACACCAGTTATGCCCACACAGGAGGCCCCTAGTACATCTAGTGCGCCAATACTTATTACCATGCAACAATTAACGGCTGTAATGGATAACTCCATAGCAAATCTTTTATCCAAAATGCCTACTTATCAGAGAAAGCGCGATTGCTCTGTTTTAAACACTGAAGAGCAAGAGGACGCTGATGATAACTGTTCTGACATACCCTCACACCAATCTCAAGGGGCCATGAGGGAGGTTTTGTCTGATGGAGAAATTTCAGATTCAGGAAAAATTTCTCATCAAGCTGAACCTGATGTTGTGACATTTAAATTTAAATTAGAACATCTCCGCGCACTGCTTAAGGAGGTGTTATCTACTCTGGATGATTGTGACAATTTGGTCATTCCAGAGAAATTATGTAAGATGGACAAGTTCCTAGAGGTTCCGGTGCCCCCCCGACGCTTTTCCTATACCCAAGCGGGTGGCGGACATAGTAAATAAAGAGTGGGAAAGGCCCGGCATACCTTTTGTCCCCCCCCCTATATTTAAGAAATTATTTCCTATAGTCGACCCCAGAAAGGACTTATGGCAGACAGTCCCCAAGGTCGAGGGGGCGGTTTCTACTCTAAACAAACGCACTACTATTCCTATCGAAGATAGTTGTGCTTTCAAAGATCCTATGGATAAGAAATTAGAGGGTTTGCTTAAAAAGATTTTTGTACAGCAAGGTTACCTTCTACAACCAATTTCATGCATTGTTCCTGTCACTACGGCAGCGTGTTTCTGGTTCGAGGAACTAGAAAAATCGCTCAGTAAAGAATCTTCGTATGAGGAGGTTATGGACAGAGTTCAAGCACTTAAATTGGCTAACTCTTTTGTTTTAGATGCCGCTTTGCAATTAGCTAGATTAGCGGCGAAAAATTCAGGGTTTGCTGTCGTGGCGCGCAGAGTGCTTTGGCTTGGTCAGCGGATGTGTCTTCCAACACAAAATTGCTTAACATTCCTTTCAAAGGTAAAACATTATTTGGACCTGATTTGAAAGAGATTATTTCAGACATCACTGGGGGAAAGGGCCACGCCCTCCCACAGGATAGGTCTTTTAAGGCTAATAATAAGCCTAATTTTCGTCCCTTTCGCAGAAACGGACCAGTCTCTAATTCTGTATCCTCTAAGCAAGAGGGTAATACTTCACAACCCAAACCAGCCTGGAAACCAATGCAAGGCTGGAACAAGGGTAAGCAGGCCAAGTAGCCTACCACTGCTACCAAAACAGCATGAAGGGATAGCCCCCGATCCGGGACCGGATCTAGTGGGGGGCAGACTTTCTCTCTTTGCTTAGGCTTGGGCAAGAGATGTTCAGGATCCTTGGGCGCTAGAAATAGTTTCTCAAGGTTATCTCCAGGAATTCAAGGAACTACCCCCAAGGGGAAGGTTCCACAGGTCTCAATTATCTTCAAACCAAATAAAGAGACAGGCATTCTTACATTGTGTAGAAGACCTGTTAAATATGGGAGTGATACATCCAGTTCCAATAAGAGAACAAGGAATGGGATTTTATTCCAATCTGTTCATAGTTCCCAAAAAAGAGGGAACATTCAGACCAATTTTGGATCTAAAGATCCTAAACAAATTTCTCAGGGTACCATCGTTCAAAATGGAAACTATTCGAACGATCCTACCTACTATCCAGGAAAATCAATTTATGACTACCGTGGATTTAAAGGATGCGTACCTACATATTCCTATCCACAAGGAACATCATCAGTTCCTAAGGTTCGCTTTTCTGGACAAGCATTACCAGTTTATGGCACTTCCATTTGGATTAGCCACTGCTCCAAGGATTTTCACAAAGGTACTAGGGTCCCTTCTAGCGGTTCTAAGACCAAGGGGCATTGCAGTAGTACCTTACTTGGACGACATCCTGATTCAAGCGTCGTCCCTGTCAAAAGCAAAGGCTCATACGGACATCGTCCTAGCCTTTGTCAGATCTCACGGATGGAAGGTGAACAAAGAAAAAAGTTCTCTGTCCCCGTCAACAAGAGTTCCCTTCTTGGGAACAATAATAGATTCCTTAGAAATGAGGATTTTTCTGACAGAGGTCAGAAAATCAAAACTTCTAAGCTCTTGTCAAGTACTTCATTCTGTTCCTCGTCCTTCCATAGCGCAGTGCATGGAAGTAATAGGATTGATGGTTGCAACAATGGACATAGTTCCTTTTGCACAAATTCATCTAAGACCATTACAACTGTGCATGCTCAGACAGTGGAATGGGGATTATACAGACTTGTCTCCGACGATTCAAGTAGATCAAAAGACCAGAGATTCACTCCGTTGGTGGCTGACCCTGGACAATCTGTCACAGGGAATGAGCTTCCGCAGACCAGAGTGGGTCATTGTCACGACCGACGCCAGCCTAGTGGGCTGGGGCGCGGTCTGGGAATCCCTGAAAGCTCAGGGTCTATGGTCTCGGGAAGAGTCTCTTCTCCCGATAAACATTCTGGAACTGAGAGCGATATTCAATGCTCTCAGAGCTTGGCCTCAACTAGCAAAGGCCAAATTCATAAGGTTTCAGTCAGACAACATGACGACCGTTGCATATATCAATTATCAGGGGGGAACAAGGAGTTCCCTGGCGATGAAAGAAGTGACCAAGATAATTCAATGGGCGGAGGATCACTCCTGCCACTTGTCTGCGATCCACATCCCAGGAGTGGAAAATTGGGAAGCGGATTTTCTGAGTCGTCAGACATTCCATCCGGGGGAGTGGGAACTCCATCCGGAAATCTTTGCCCAAATAACTCAATTATGGGGCATTCCAGACATGGATCTGATGGCGTCTCGTCAGAACTTCAAGGTTCCTTGCTACGGGTCCAGATCCAGGGATCCCAAGGCGACCCTAGTAGATGCACTAGTAGCACCTTGGACCTTCAACCTAGCTTATGTATTCCCACCGTTTCCTCTCATCCCCAGGCTGGTAGCCAGGATCAATCAGGAGAGGGCCTCAGTGATCTTGATAGCTCCTGCGTGGCCACGCAGGACTTGGTATGCAGACCTGGTGAATATGTCATCGGCTCCACCATGGAAGCTACCTTTGAGACAGGACCTTCTTGTTCAGGGTCCATTCGAACATCCGAATCTGGTTTCCCTCCAACTGACGGCTTGGAGATTGAACGCTTGATTTTATCAAAGCGTGGGTTTTCAGATTCTGTAATAGATACTCTGATTCAGGCTAGAAAGCCTGTAACTAGAAAAATTTACCATAAAATATGGAAAAAATATATCTGTTGGTGTGAATCTAAAGGATTCCCATGGAACAAGATAAAAATTCCTAAGATTCTATCCTTTCTACAAGAAGGTTTGGAGAAAGGATTATCTGCAAGTTCTCTGAAGGGACAGATCTCTGCTTTATCTGTTTTACTTCACAAAAGACTGGCAGCTGTGCCAGATGTTCAAGCATTTGTTCAGGCTCTGGTTAGGATCAAGCCTGTTTACAGACCTTTGACTCCTCCCTGGAGTCTAAATCTAGTTCTTTCAGTTCTTCAAGGGGTTCCGTTTGAACCCTTACATTCCGTAGATATTAAGTTATTATCTTGGAAAGTTTTGTTTTTGGTTGCAATTTCTTCTGCTAGAAGAGTTTCAGAGTTATCTGCTCTGCAGTGTTCTCCGCCCTATCTGGTGTTCCATGCAGATAAGGTGGTTTTGCGTACTAAGCCTGGTTTTCTTCCGAAAGTTGTTTCCAACAAAAATATTAACCAGGAGATAGTTGTACCTTCTTTGTGTCCGAATCCAGTTTCAAAGAAGGAACGTTTGTTACACAATTTGGACGTAGTCCGTGCTCTAAAATTCTATTTAGAGGCTACTAAAGATTTCAGACAAACATCTTCCTTGTTTGTTGTTTATTCTGGTTAAAGGAGAGGTCAAAAAGCGACTTCTACCTCTCTTTCCTTTTGGCTTAAAAGCATTATCCGATTGGCTTATGAGACTGCCGGACGGCAGCCTCCTGAAAGAATCACAGCTCACTCCACTATGGCTGTGGCTTCCACATGGGCCTTCAAGAAGAGGCTTCTGTTGACCAGATATGTAAGGCAGCGACTTGGTCTTCACTGCACACTTTTGCCAAATTTTACAAATTTGATACTTTTGCTTCTTCGGAGGCTATTTTTGGGAGAAAGGTTTTGCAAGCCGTGGTGCCTTCCATTTAGGTGACCTGATTTGCTCCCTCGCTTCATCCGTGTCCTAAAGCTTTGGTATTGGTTCCCACAAGTAAGGATGACGCCGTGGACCGGACACACCAATGTTGGAGAAAACAGAATTTATGCTTACCTGATAAATTACTTTCTCCAACGGTGTGTCCGGTCCACGGCCCGCCCTGGTTTTTTAATCAGGTCTGATGAATTATTTTCTCTAACTGCAGTCACCACGGTATCATATGGTTTCTCCTATATATATTTCCTCCTGTCCGTTGGTCGAATGACTGGGGTGGGCGGAGCCTAGGAGGGATCATGTGACCAGCTTTGCTGGGACTCTTTGCCATTTCCTGTTGGGGAAGAGAATATCCCACAAGTAAGGATGACGCCGTGGACCGGACACACCGTTGGAGAAAGTAATTTATCAGGTAAGCATAAATTCTGTTTTCTGCTCTGTCTATTCTTTTGCACAAGCGTCTGGCAGATGTACCAGACGTTCAGGCATCTTGTCAGGCTTTGGTTAGAATCAAGCCTGTGTTTAAACCTGTTGCTCCCCCATGGAGCTTAAATTTGGTTCTTAAGGTTCTTCAAGGAGTTCCGTTTGAACCTCTTCATTCCATAGATATCAAACTTTTATCTTGGAAAGTTCTGTTTTTGGTAGCTATTTCCTCGGCTCGTAGAGTCTCCGAGTTATCTGCTTTACAATGTGATTCTCCTTATCTGATCTTCCATACGGATAAGGTAGTCCTGGGTACCAAACCTGGGTTTTTACCTAAGGTGGTATCTAACAAGAATATCAATCAAGAGATTGTTGTTCCATCCTTGTGTCCTAATCCTTCAAAGAAGGAACGTCTATTACACAATCTGGACGTGGTTCGTGCTTTAAAGTTTTACTTACAAGCTACTAAAGATTTTTGTCAAACATCTGCTTTGTTTGTTGTCTACTCTGGACAGAGGAGAGGTCAAAAGGCTTCGGCAACCTCTTTCTTTTTGGCTAAGAAGCATAATCCGCTTAGCCTATGAGACTGCTGGCCAGCAGCCTCCTGAAAGGATTACAGCTCATTCTACTAGAGCTGTGGCTTCCACTTGGGCCTTTAAAAATGAGGCTTCTGTTGAACAGATTTGCAAGGCGGCGACTTGGTCTTCGCTTCATACTTTTTCAAAATTCTACAAATTTGATACTTTTGCTTCTTCGGAGGCTATTTTTGGGAGAAAGGTTTTACAGGCAGTGGTACCTTCCGTTTAAGTACCTGCCTTGTCCCTCCCTTCATCCGTGTACTTTAGCTTTGGTATTGGTATCCCACAAGTAATGGATGATCCGTGGACTGGATACACCTTACAAGAGAAAACACAATTTATGCTTACCTGATAAATGTATTTCTCTTGTGGTGTATCCAGTCCATGGCCCGCCCTGTCATTTTAAGGCAGGTAATTTTTTCATTTAAACTACAGTCACCACTGCACCCTATGGTTTCTCCTTTCTCTGCGTGTTTTCGGTCGAATGACTGGATATGGCAGTTAGGGGAGGAGCTATATAACAGCTCTGCTGTGGGTGTCCTCTTGCAACTTCCTGTTGGGAATGAGAATATCCCACAAGTAATGGATGATCCGTGGACTGGATACACCACAAGAGAAATAAATTTATCAGGTAAGCATAAATTGTGTTTTTACAACATTTTCAAGTTTGACTACAATCAGGAATAAAGTACGCACACATTTCAGTCACTTTGACAAAAATGCAACTATCTTTTAGATGACTTCATAAATGTTCAGACCAAGCATAAAAATAGGGTCGCAAAGGAATGTAGCATCATTGCCCTGGGTCTTGCGGAAAAAAAGTTTGAAGAACTCTATTCTAGAGCAGTGCAAAAATAGACTCTCACACCTGCTCAACTGTAAGAGCAAAATTGTTTGTTGAAGCAGTAACTGAAAACATGTATAATTCATTACTAAAATCTCTCTAGGCCCTGTTTATGAATGTCATATCTAATAGATTACAGTTGTTGATCAAATTATATTAAATTAGTTGATATGTATATTGTTTAAGCAGAAGTATCCAGTATAACTACCGTAGAGCTAGGGTATTAAAGGGACAGTATACACCAATTTTCATATACCTGCATGTAATAGACACTACTATAAAGAATAATATGCACAGATACTGATATAAAAATCCAGTATAAAACAGTTGAAAAACTTATTTAGAAGCTTCCAGTTTAGCTCTGTTTAAAAGGTTACTGGAACACCCACTGCACATAGGGAAATAACAGAAACTCCACCCCCTTCTTTGCATATGAAAATACCCTTTACACAAACAGGAGCAAGCTGGAGTAGGTATACGAAGGTATTCTCCTAAAATTTTGGGGCTGGTTAGGAGTCTGAAAATCCGAGCAATGTTATTTAAAAAATAAGCAAAATTATCCATTTAAAAAACCCCCAAAAAATAACTATTGGCTATATAAATGGATAATCTAAAACATTTATGCAAAGAAAAATCTAGTGTATAATATCCCTTTTAAGTCTTTGTGTGCTTATACTGAGTACTTCTGCTTGAACAATATACATATCAACTAATTTTAATATAATTTGATCAACAACGGTAATCTATTAGATATGGCATTCATAAGCAAAGCTGAGATATATTATAATACATAATTGTGCTCAACCTGCTATGCATATATAAATTTAACACCATGTGGAGAATGTGTTTATTTATTTTTATTTAACCATGTAGTTTTAACCTAAAGTAAAAGTGAATGTAAAATTTGATGATAAAGTGCCCAGTTTTTAAAACTTCGATTAATTCAGGGGCACTTAAAGTCATCACAATTTACATTTCACCCGTGTTGTGAAAATACCATTTAATCTTGACAGCCGCTCCAGCTTCCCCCGGTTGTTGCAAGCCTCTTCCTACGTCAGAAATGACGGATCAGTCATCCTCCAATCGCTGCTCCTTCAACGCTGTGATTGGAAGAAGTTGGATTCCTCATTTTAGACCCAGGAAGAGGCTTTGCAACGGTCAGAGGAAGCGATGCAGCGGCTGTCAAGATTAAAAGGTAAGTAATTTCTCCAACATAGGTGTGTCCGGTCCACGGCGTCATCCTTACTTGTGGGATATTCTCTTCCCCAACAGGAAATGGCAAAGAGCCCAGCAAAGCTGGTCACATGATCCCTCCTAGGCTCCGCCTACCCCAGTCATTCTCTTTGCCGTTGTACAGGCAACATCTCCACGGAGATGGCTTAGAGTTTTTTAGTGTTTAACTGTAGTTTTTATTATTCAATCAAGAGTTTGTTATTTTAAAATAGTGCTGGTATGTACTATTTACTCTGAAACAGAAAAGAGATGAAGATTTCTGTTTGTATGAGGAAAATGATTTTAGCAACCGTTACTAAAATCCATGGCTGTTCCACACAGGACTGTTGAGAGGAATTAACTTCAGTTGGGGGAACAGTGAGCAGTCTTTTGCTGCTTGAGGTATGACACATTCTAACAAGACGATGTAATGCTGGAAGCTGTCATTTTCCCTATGGGATCCGGTAAGCCATTTTTATTCAGACAGTAAATAAGGGCTTCACAAGGGTTTATTAAGACTGTAGACATTTTCTGGGCTAAATCGATCATATTTACACATATTTAGCCTTGAGGAATCATTTAATCTGGGTATTTTTTGTAAAATAATATCGGCAGGCACTGTTTTAGACACTTTATTCTATAGGGGCTTTCCCTAATCATAGTCAGAGCCTCATTTTCGCGCCGGTATGGCGCACTTGTTTTTGAGAACAGCATGGCATGCAGCTGCATGTGTGTGGAGCTCTGATACATAGAAAAGTCTTTCTGAAGGCATCATTTGGTATCATATTCCCCTTTGGGCTTGGTTGGGTCTCAGCAAAGCAGATTCCAGGGACTGTAAAGGGGTTAAATATAAAAACGGCTCCGGTTCCGTTATTTTAAGGGTTAAAGCTTCCAAATTTGGTGTGCAATACTTTTAAGGCTTTAAGACACTGTGGTGAAATTTTGGTGAATTTTGAACAATTCCTTCATACTTTTTCGCAATTGCAGTAATAAAGTGTGTTCAGTTTAAAATTTAAAGTGACAGTAACGGTTTTATTTTAAAACGTTTTTTGTGCTTTGTTATCAAGTTTATGCCTGTTTAACATGTCTGAACTACCAGATAGATTGTGTTCTGACTGTGGGGAAGCCAAGGTTCCTTCTCATTTAAATAGATGTGATTATGTCATAAAAAATTTAGTAAAAATGATGCCCAAGATGATTCCTCAAGTGAGGGGAGTAAGCATGGTACTGCATCATCCCCTCCTTCGTCTACACCAGTCTTGCCCATACAGGAGGCCCCTAGTACATCTAGCGCGCCAATACTCCTTACTATGCAACAATTAACGGCTGTAATGGATAATTCTATCAAAAACATTTTAGCCAATATGCCCACTTATCAGCGAAAGCGCGACTGCTCTGTTTTAGAAAATACTGAAGAGCATGAGGACGCTGATGATACTGTTTCTGAAGGGCCCCTACACCAGTCTGAGGGGGCCAGGGAGGTTTTGTCTGAGGGAGAAATTTCAGATTCAGGAAAAATTTCTCAACAAGCTGAACCTGATGTGATTACTTTTAAATTTAAGTTGGAACATCTCCGCGCTCTGCTTAAGGAGGTGTTATCCAATTTGGATGATTGTGATTATCTGGTCATTCCAGAAACACTATGTAAAATGGACAAGTTCCTAGAGGCCCCGGGGCCCCCCGAAGCTTTTCCTATATCCAAGCGGGTGGCGTACATTGTTAATAAAGAATGGGACAGGCCCGGTATACCTTTCGTACCTCCCCCCATATTTAAAAAATTGTTTCCTATAGTCGACCCCAGAAAGGACTTATGGCAGACAGTCCCCAAGGTCGAGGGGGCGGTTTCTACTCTAAACAAGCGCGCCACTATACCCATAGAAGATAGTTGTGCTTTCCAAGATCCTATGGATAAAAAATTAGGTTTGCTAAAAAAGATGTTTGTTCAGCAAGGTTACCTTCTACAACCAATTGCATGCATTGTCCCTGTCACTACAGCCGCGTGTTTCTGGTTCGATGAGCTAGAAAAGGCGATTATTAGTAATTCTTCTTCTTATGAGGAGATTATGGACAGAATTCGTGCTCTTAAATTGGCTAATTCTTTCACCCTAGACGCCACCTTGCAATTGGCTAGGTTAGCGGCGAAAAATTCTGGGTTTGCTATTGTGGCGCGCAGAGCGCTTTGGTTAAAATCTTGGTCAGCGGATGCGTCTTCCAAGAACAAATTGCTTGACATTCCTTTCAAGGGGAAAACACTGTTTGGCCCCTGACTTGAAGAGATTATCTCTGATATCACTGGGGGCAAGGGCCACGCCCTTCCTCAGGATAGGTCTTTCAAGGCCAAAAATAAACCTAATTTTCGTCCCTTTCGCAGAAACGGACCAGCCCCAAGTGCTACGTCCTCTAAGCAGGAGGGTAATACTTCTCAAGCCAATCCAGCCTGGAGACCTATGCAAGGCTGGAACAAAGGAAAGCAGGCCAAGAAACCTGCCACTGCTCCCAAGACAGCATGAGATGCGGGCCCCCGATCCGGGACCGGATTTGGTGGGGGGCAGACTCTCTCTCTTCACTCAGGCTTGGGCAAGAGATGTTCTGGATCCTTGGGCGCTAGAAATAGTCTCCCAAGGTTATCTTCTGGAAGTGATTCATCCTGTTCCATTAAGAGAACGAGGGATGGGGTTCTACTCCAATCTGTTCGTAGTTCCCAAAAAAGAGGGAACGTTCAGACCAATCTTAGATCTCAAGATCCTAAACAAGTTTCTCAAGGTTCCATCGTCCAAAATGGAAACCATTCGAACAATCCTTCCATCCAGGAAGGTCAATTCTTGACCACGGTGGATTTAAAGGATGCGTATCTACATATTCCTGTCCACAAGGAACATCATCGGTTCCTAAGGTTCGCATTCCTGGACAAGCATTACCAGTTCGTGGCGCTTCCTTTCGGATTAGCCACTGCTCCCAAGGATTTTCTCAAAGGTACTAGGGTCCCTTCTGGCGGTGCTAAGACCAAGGGGCATTGCTGTAGTACCTTACTTGGACGACATTCTGATTCAAGCGTCGTCCCTTCCTCAAGCAAAGGCTCACACGGACATAGTCCTGGCCTTTCTCAGATCTCACGGATGGAAAGTGAACGTGGAAAAGAGTTCTCTATCTCCGTCGACAAGAGTTCCCTTCTTGGGAACAATAATAGACTCCTTAGAAATGAGGATTTTTCTGACAGAGACCAGAAAAACAAAACTTCTAAACTCTTGTCGGATACTTCATTCCGTTCCTCTTCCTTCCATAGCGCAGTGCATGGAAGTGATAGGTTTGATGGTAGCGGCAATGGACATAGTTCCTTTTGCGCGCATTCATCTAAGACCATTACAACTGTGTATGCTCAGTCAGTGGAATGGGGACTATACAGACTTGTCTCCGAAGATACAAGTAAATCAGAGGACCAGAGACTCACTCCGTTGGTGGCTGTCCCTGGACAACCTGTCACAAGGGGTGACCTCCCGCAGACCAGAGTGGGTCATTGTCGCGACCGACGCCAGTCTGATGGGCTGGGGCGCGGTCTGGGGATCCCTGAAAGCTCAGGGTCTTTGGTCTCGGGAAGAATCTCTTCTACCGATAAATATTCTGGAACTGAGAGCGATATTCAATGCTCTCAAGGCTTGGCCTCAGCTAGCGAGGGCCAAGTTCATACGGTTTCAATCAGACAACATGACGACTGTTGCGTACATCAACCATCAGGGGGGAACAAGGAGTTCCCTGGCGATGGAAGAAGTGACCAGAATCATTCAATGGGCGGAGACTCGCTCCTGCCACCTGTCTGCAATCCACATCCCAGGAGTGGAAAATTGGGAAGCGGATTTTCTGAGTCGTCAGACATTGCATCCGGGGGAGTGGGAACTCCATCCGGAAATCTTTGCCCAAATCACTCAACTGTGGGGCATTCCAGACATGGATCTGATGGCCTCTCGTCAGAACTTCAAGGTTCCTTGCTACGGGTCCAGATCCAGGGATCCCAAGGCGACTCTAGTAGATGCACTAGTAGCACCTTGGTCCTTCAAACTAGCCTATGTATTCCCGCCGTTTCCTCTCATCCCCAGGCTGGTAGCCAGGATCAATCAGGAGAGGGCGTCGGTGATCTTGATAGCTCCTGCGTGGCCACGCAGGACTTGGTATGCAGATCTGGTGAATATGTCATCGGCTCCACCATGGAAGCTACCTTTGAGACGAGACCTTCTTGTTCAAGGTCCGTTCGAACATCCGAATCTGGTCCCACTCCAGCTGACTGCTTGGAGATTGAACGCTTGATCTTATCAAAGCGAGGGTTCTCAGATTCTGTTATTGATACTCTTGTTCAGGCCAGAAAGCCTGTAACTAGAAAAATTTACCACAAAATTTGGAAAAAATATATCTGTTGGTGTGAATCTAAAGGATTCCCTTGGGACAAGGTTAAGATTCCTAAGAGTCTATCCTTCCTTCGAGAAGGATTGGAAAAAGGATTATCTGCAAGTTCCTTGATGGGACAGATTTCTGCCTTGTCTGTGTTACTTCACAAAAAGATGGCAGCTGTGCCAGATGTTCAAGCCTTTGTTCAGGCTCTGGTTAGAATCAAGCCTGTTTACAAACCTTTGACTCCTCCTTGGAGTCTCAACTTAGTTCTTTCAGTTCTTCAGGGGGTTCCGTTTGAACCCTTACATTCCGTTGATATTAAGTTATTATCTTGGAAAGTTTTGTTTTTGGTTGCAATTTCTTCTGCTAGAAGAGTTTCAGAATTATCTGCTCTGCAGTGTTCTCCTCCTTATCTGGTGTTCCATGCAGATAAGGTGGTTTTACGTACTAACCTGGTTTTCTTCCAAAAGTTGTTTCTAACAAAAACATTAACCAGGAGATAGTCGTGCCTTCTCTGTGTCCGAAACCAGTTTCGAAGAAGGAACGTTTGTTGCACAATTTGGATGTTGTTCGCGCTCTAAAATTCTATTTAGATGCTACAAAGGATTTTAGACAAACATCTTCCTTGTTTGTTGTTTATTCTGGTAAAAGGAGAGGTCAAAAAGCAACTTCTACCTCTCTCTCTTTTTGGATTAAAAGCATCATCAGATGGCTTACGAGACTGCCGGACGGTAGCCTCCTGAAAGGATCACAGCTCCTTCCACTAGGGCTGTGGCTTCCACATGGGCCTTCAAGAACGAGGCTTCTGTTGATCAGATATGTAGGGCAGCGACTTGGTCTTCACTGCACACTTTTACCAAATTTTACAAGTTTGATACTTTTGCTTCTTCTGAGGCTATTTTTGGGAGAAAGGTTTTGCAAGCCGTGGTGCCTTCCATTTAGGTGACCTGATTTGCTCCCTCCCTTCATCCGTGTCCTAAAGCTTTGGTATTGGTTCCCACAAGTAAGGATGACGCCGTGGACCGGACACACCTATGTTGGAGAAAACAGAATTTATGTTTACCTGATAAATTACTTTCTCCAACGGTGTGTCCGGTCCACGGCCCGCCCTGGTTTTTTAATCAGGTCTGATAATTTATTTTCTTTAACTACAGTCACCACGGTATCATATGGTTTCTCCTATGCAAATATTCCTCCTTAACGTCGGTCGAATGACTGGGGTAGGCGGAGCCTAGGAGGGATCATGTGACCAGCTTTGCTGGGCTCTTTGCCATTTCCTGTTGGGGAAGAGAATATCCCACAAGTAAGGATGACGCCGTGGACCGGACACACCGTTGGAGAAAGTAATTTATCAGGTAAACATAAATTCTGTTTTTTCACAACAGGAGTGAAATGTAAATTTTGATGAATTAAAGTGCCCGTTTTTAATCGGTTTTAAAAACCGGGCACTTTATCATCAAAATTTACATTCACTTTAAAGAACCACAAAACAATGTATTATGCATTTATTGATTATGCAATTATACTAAGGCAATGCAAAAGAACTTTGAAAAAAATCTAATTTTAAATTTATCAGTTACATTTTGCTTTCTAATGCATCATGAGACAGCCATCGCCCAATCACAAAATGCATATACACATATACTGTGACTCTACTCTTGCACATGCTCAGTAGGAGTTGGTGCCCTAGAAAGTTTGCATATAAAAACATTGGGTACATTTAAATAATGGAAGTAAATTGTAATGATTTAAAGTTTAATTTTGACTTGACTGACCCTTTAAGCCTTTATTATTCTAATAGTTATATCAAAGCATTTAGTACAAGGAATTGTTATAATTTTCAATAATTGATGCGATCAGATTGAGAATTTAGACCATAGAGGATCTTATTGTTAATTTTCTCTTGTCCCCAAAAGACTATTTCCTCCCTCTACTCTATTCATCTTAAATATTTCTGTAGTGTTCCAAGTGGGGGAAAAAAGGATAGAATAATAATAATAAAATCTGCCTATCTTTGTTGAAAGAGAGAGAGAACATTTTGTGCAGTTTACACTCGATTTAAGCAGCGATTTGTGCAATGCATGCTGGGAAGTGTAGTTTGCAAGGGAACTATAATTCTTAGCATGTCATTAAACTAATCTCAGTGATTCTTCATCTCAGACCAGAGGCTGAGAGAGTAAGGAATTATGATAGGGAGCAGTGCAAGTTCACATATTGCACAGCAGCCACATTCCAGTGTGTAACCTATATGGAACAGCAACAGTTTCATAAGTTTAGCACAACTGGACTGCCGTATAAGTATTAGGTGAAATTTTAATTTTATATTTGTTTGGATTCTAATATCATTTTCTTCTCTACAAAACACAAGTTAATTGCAAAATTTAACATAAATGTAATTTGCAATAAAAATTGAAAATGTAATACTGGATAATTTTAGCTTAATATTGGCTAAACTGTTTTTCTTGGGGGTCAGTAAAATCAGACGGGTGGTGTACCCGTTAAAAAAAAAAAAAAAAAAAAAAGGCTAGGTAGAACACTGTATATGTGTGTGTATGTATGAATATAGATTAGAGACAGACATGCAGATGGACAAACTCTAAGGGAAAAACTAGGTTTGCACCGATACCATTTGTTTAAGACAGAGTACAAGTACCGATACTTTTTTCAAATACTCACCGATACCAATTACCGATACTTTTTTAATGTCATATGACAGTTTACCAAGCACAATACAGACTAATGGTTTAAGATAGCTTCTTTATAATTATGAACTGTCACTCAAAATACATTTTTAAATAATAAACCAGTTTTATTTGATTGTTGTCACAAAGTTCACAGAACATGTTTATAAATAAAATTATTAAAATAAAATATATTAATAATAACAACAATAAATAACAGCTGCAGCAGTTGGGGCTGAAAAGCTACAATTTAAAGGGGTGATTACTGGATGCAATTGGGTTGTAGGGTGCCTATATAACATCAATCTGACATTTGTATTTAATACAAAGTAATATAATTTATTTCTGAAAAAAACTTTGGGGAAGGAGTGTCCCAGTAATCCCCTTTGAGAAAAATGGGGCATTGCATTCTACTGACTGCTGCTTTTTATTCCCAGTCCAGCCCTAACTAAGGATGTTCCTCTGAGTACAGTATGTTTTGAGCACAATTATTCAAGATGAGAACTGGCAGTATAACAGGCAATCTAGCAATTAGAATGTTTTTTCAAAAGTTAGTGGCAAGTTCTTTTTAAAGGGACAGTATACACTCATTTTCATATAACTGCATGTAATAGACACTACTATAAAGAATAAGATGCACAGATACTGATATAAAAATCCAGTATAAAACTGTTTAATAACTTACATAGAAGCTCTCAGTTTAGCTTTGTTGAAAAGGTAGCTGGAAAGCCCACTGCAAGTGGGAAATAAGACACTTCCCCCCCCCCTCCCCCTTCTTTTGCATATGAAAAGACCCTTTACACAAACAGGAGCAAGCTGGAGAAGGTAGCTGACGGTATTAACATAAAACTTTGGGGCTTGGTTAGGAGTCTGAAAATCAGAGCAATGTTATTTAAAAATAAGCAAAACTAAACATTTAAAAAAAAAAAAAAAACTTCATGGACTATATAAATAGATCATCTACAAGACATTTATGCAAAGAAAAATTGTGTATGTCCCTTTAAGGAACAGAAGCATCTCTGCATGTTCAGCTAGAAGTCTGTTTCTTTTATCAGTAAGGACGTTTGATGCTAAGCGGAACAGTCTTTCACTTTTCACACTACTGCATGAGGCAGAAAGTTATTTTTGGGCCATTTTAGCCAGAGCTGGAAATCTCAGTTTATTAATGGCCCAGTATTTCAGGGGTTTGTCTGAATTAGGTACAGTGATCTCTCTCTCAGGTAGGCTTCCAGCTGTATAGTAGCAGCTTTTGGATCACAGTTCTCAAACGTACAATAAAACAAATAACATGAATTTGTATTGGCAGAATTGAACAATTTTTAGTTAAGTCTTCACTCCAGCTTAAAATGGAATGGGAATATGCAGTTGAAAAAAGCCACAAGATGGCGTATGGGTAGGAAGTGGAGGTATCAGTTTAAGTATCGGTGCATTTGTATGAGTACAAGTACTCATGCAAATACTTGGTATCGGTACCGGTGCAACCCTAGGAAAAACACCAGCTCAATAACTTGTTTGCTTGTTCTATTACGATTTACTACCTGGGTGCAGCTTCTTTAAGCCCAATAATGCTATTCGCAGAGAAAATCTTTCTTAGAGTATATCAGTCTGGTCCAGCCCCAAAATACTAGACAATCCCCCCTCTGAACAAGGAACATGGCAACCCCAGACAATTGTTTCCGCTTTCATTGGGCCTTGTCAGTAATATGCAGCCACATTCCTTTAAAGGGACACTGTACCCAAAATGTTTCTTTCGTGATTCAGATTGAGCATGAAATTTTAAGCAACTTTCTAATTTACTCCTATTATCAAATTTTCTTCATTCTCTTGGTATCTTTATTTGAAATGCAAGAATGTAAGTTTAGATGTCGGCCCATTTTTGGGGAACAACCTGGGTTGTCCTTGCTGATTGGTGGATAAATTCATCCACCAATAAAAAAGTGCTGTCCAGAGTACTGAAACAAAAAAAAAAGCTTAGATGCCTTCTTTTTCAAATAATAATAGCAAGAGAACGAAGAAAAATTGATAATAGGAGTAAATTAGAAAGTTGCTTAAAATTGCATGCTCTTTCTGAATTACAAAAGAAAAAATTTGGGTACAGTGTCCCTTTAAGCACATTGGGCAAGGAGTTCACGTCTGGTTGCACTTCACTGACGAGACCCAATGATTGCAGTTAAATAGATGTTAATTTGTTTTTATTATGCATATGAAAGAGCCCTATTTAGACATGTTACCTATTTATGTACAAAAATAAATATAGTTAAAAGCGGTTTATTTTAAAATTAAAATAATTTTCATGCCTGTCTACAACTGGTTACTCACTGGCTAATAAGCATTTCTTTTTTTTTTCTGGCAGTCCACAAACATCTGTTTGCATTAGATGCAATGAAATAAGGCAGAACATGCTGTGATCTGAGATGTATTTGCAGAAAATGCAGCATGTCTGCAGAAGGGCCACTCCATATTGGGGAAAAAAAAATATATATTGTGTGTATGTATGTATGTATGTGTATGTATGTATGTGTGTATATATATATATATATATATTATTTGGAAGTGCTTATTGGATTACTGCACCCTGGTAACGTATCCCTCAAGTTTGTGAGTGCATTCTAAATATTTTGTATGTATATTCAAAGTAGTTACAATACTCTCACAAACTTCAGGGATATGTTACCAGGGTGCAGTGATCCAATAAATACTTCCAAATAATAGTTGCACACTCTGGATTTAAGTTTTATATATATATCTATATATATATCTATATCTATAATCACAGCATGTTCTGCCTTATTTCATTGCATCTAATGCGAACAGATGTTTGTGGACTGCCAGAAAAAAGAAAAAAAAGAAAGAAATGCTTATTAGCCAGTGAGTAACCAGTTGTAGACAGGCATGAAAATTATTTTAATTTTAAAATAAACCGCTTTTAACTATATTTATTTTTGTACATAAATAGGTAACATGTCTAAATAGGGCTTTTTCATATGCATAATAAAAACAAATTAACATCTATTTAACTGCAATCATTGGGTCTCGTCAGTGAAGTGCAACCAGACGTGAACTCCTTGCCCAATGTGCTTAAAGGAATGTGGCTGCATATTACTGACAAGGCCCAATGAAAGCGGAAACAATTGTCTGGGGTTGCCATGTTCCTTGTTCAGAGAGGGGATTGTCTAGTATTTCGGGGCTGGACCAGACTGATATATTCTAAGAAAGATTTTCTCTGCGAATAGCATTATTGGGCTTAAAGAAGCTGCACCCAGGTAGTAAATCGTAATAGAACAAGCTAACAAGTTATTGAGCTGGTGTTTTTCCTAGGGTTGCACTGATACCGACACTAGTATCGGTACCGATACCAAGTATTTGCATGAGTACTTGTACTCATACAAATGCACCGATACTTAAACCGATACCTCCACTTCCTACCCATACGCCATCTTGTGGCTTTTTTTCAACTGCATATTCCCATTCTAATGATATTTATCGTATCTGATCGGGTTGATTGCTGCTAAGTGCTATTGCATTGTCTCTTTATCATGAATGTTGATTATGCAAATCTACTGTATTTACTGGTCCTTTAAATGTCTTTACTGTTCCTTTTAAAACTGCTAGTGTAATCTAGTGTGTGTTTTTTTTTTGGTTGGAAAAACATGTATTTTATTTGTAATGCACTAAACGGGAAGTACACAAAGACACTCAAGTCAAAAATAAACTTTCATTATTCAGATAGAGCATGCAATTTTAAACAACTTTCCAATTTACTTCCATTTAAAAAAAAATAAAAAAAATGCAGTCTTTTTTTATATTTAAACTTTGTCACCAGCTCTTACTGAGCATGTGCAAGATTTCACAGAATAAGTGTATATGCATTTGTGATTGGCTGATAGCTGTCACATGGTACAGGGGGAGTGGAAATAGACAACTTTTTAAAATTGTCAGAAAAAAATTCTACTATTCATTTGAAGTTCCGACTAAGTGCCTTTTACAAGGTTTATACATTAGCGCAATCACCAAAAAAATCCTTTAATTAAGCCACTCTAAAATGCTTATCTCCTTCCTCGATAAGTTAAAAAAATGTGCAAAATGTGTGTGAAAGATAAAGAGGGCCCTACACAAGCTATAGGATCACATACAAAGCATTCAATGATTAGCTCAATAAAATGTGGACATATGTGTTTTTATGTGTGTGTGTGTATGTATATATAAACCCTTTGAGTGCTAATGACGGCTCTGAGCCGTCAGTTTCCCACTCGGGCATCTAAGCAGCTACAGACCCCCAAGACCCACCATTGGAAAGGTAACCACCTAACCTTTCCAAAAGTGTAAGTCTTAAGGGTCTGGAAAAAAAAAGTTAAAAAAAAATTGTTAAAAAAAATCATATATATATATATAAAAAAAAACATTAAAAAAATCTTAGCACCCAGGTGGGAAAGTGCTTAGCACTCAAAGGGTTAAAGGGACACTGAACCCAAATTTTTTTCTTTTGTGATTCAGAGCATGCAATTTTAAGCAACTTTCTAATTTACTACTATCAAATTTTCTTTATTTGAAATGCAAGAATGTAAGTTTAGATGCCGGCACATGTTTGGTGAACAACCTGGGTTGTTCTTGCTGATTAGTGAATAAATTCACCCATCAATAAACAAGTGCTGTCCAGAGGTCTGAAGCAAAAATAGCTTAGATGCCTTTTTCAAATAAAGATAGCAAGAGAATGAAGAAAAATTGATAACAGGAGTTGCTTAAAATTGTGTGCTCTATCAGAATCACGAAAGAAAAAATTTGGGTTCAGTGTCCTTTTAATTAAATGTATCCACTTCCAAATGTAAGTATTCACTTATTTATCTATATCCACTTGTAAATGTAACAATCACCTTCACAAAAGATATTTGCTATATTTCGCTTACATAAAAGTTTGGCAATTAAGGGATGGGTATCACAAAGCTGCTTCAATTCTATCGTATAGGGTTATTACTTTCTTTTAAGGAATTTTCGGGGTTCTTTCATTCAGGTCCCTAATATCTAACTTAATCTTAACCCTTAATGATATCCTTAGCTATAGTTATCAATAGATATAGTTGTCCATGACTTAAATTAAATAAGCCCACATTTAGTTAATTCAGAAATAATCAGTTTCAACATTGATTTATCAAAGTGCTAAAAAGTGTTGGAAAGTAGAAATCAGCTGTTTCTCGCATATAAATCTTTTTAGTCAAAAGTAGCAGATAGGTGAATCATATGACATTTGGATGTGGATACATTTAATTAAAGGGACACTGAACCCAAATTTTTTCTTTCGTGATTCAGATAGAGCATGTAATTTTAAGCAACTTTCCATTTTACTCCTATTATCGAACGTTCTTCATTCTCTTGGTATCTTTATTTGAAATGCAAGAATGTAAGTTTAGATGCCGTCCATTTTTGGTACACAACCGTGGTTGTTCTTGCTGATTGGTGGATAAATTCATCCACCAATAAAAGTGCTTTCCAAAGTTCTGAACCTGCTTTTGTAGCGCCCTCTTTATCTTTCACACAAACTATTGCATTGTCTTGTTATCTTGCATTTGTTGATTATGCAAATCTACTGTGTTGACTGGTCCTTTAAGTGGATTTTATTTTTTTGCGGGGTTGAACACACAGAAGTGCAGGGTCCAGAATCTTAATATCACATGCTCTATCGAATTAGAGCATGACATTTTTTTTATTTTTATGGCCTTTTAATAAACTTTAAGTAGTCCCTTCCTCCATAGTTCAGCACCAGTTTAAACACTTTATACAGTGTTCCTTTTTCTTATTTCCTCTGGTAAATTGTGCAAAAAATTTTCAGAGTTTTCTGGCATCCCAGAGTGGAGTTTTTTTTTCTTTTCTTAATAGAATCAGCTGTCTTAAACACAAGTAAGAGTAATTACATCTTAAATATGCCATGCTTTTGGCAAGAAGTGCAGGAGTAAGTAATTGAGGTTTGAATGACTAATGGATGAGGCTGTTCACTTGTTCCACTTTCTGAAAGATTAAATTGATTTTGTAGCCCTGCATGGTATTATGATGTTTGCTCACTAGAGATTTAACAAAATGTGAGGCATTCAAGACAATTTATGAACAGTGCTGCTTTTTGTTTTTGGAGTATTGTAGACTAGATTTTTGTTGTTGTTGTATATGGTTATTGTTTTTGGGATATCTGATGTAAAACATTTATTTTAGAAACTGCTTTTAAAAATGTTTAAAGGAATATTAAACTGTTGGAGATTGTAATATACAATGTTGAAAGGGACAGTCTATACCAAAATTGTTATTGTTTAAAAAGATAGATAATACCTTTACTACCCATTCCCCAACTTTGAACAACCAACATTGTTATATTAATATACTTTATAACATTTAAACCTCTAAATGTCTGCCTGTTTCTAAGCCACTACAGACAGCCTCTTATTACATGCTTTATATGCTTTTCACAACAGGATACTGCTAATTAATTTGAGTCATATAGATAACATTGTGCTCTCTCCCGTTGAGTTCTGTAGGGCACAACACTAATTGGCTAAAATGCAAGTCAGTAGATAATAAATAATTTAGCTCTGAGATAAGGGGTCTGTCAGAAGAGGCTATATATCTGTATATATGTGTGTATGTGTGTGTTCGGTAAAATTGTGTAGCATGTTTCAAATTTGATGCTAGCCTAGAGCTGCTGTTTGTTTACTTGACTTACTGTTCTGCATATAATGAGTTTGGACTATAATTGGTAAAAGAAAACAAACTGTTAAATATGATTGTTACATAGAACTAAATGAAGAATAATACAGTATATTGATATTTATAATTGTTTTAAGTAGGGATGCACCAACATTTTGGTCGCAGAAACATTTTGGCCGAAAATTGCATTTTTGCCTGTTTTTTCTTTTTTTTTTCTTGGTAAAATTGTGTAGCATATTATTATTTTAAGATATTTTTGTCCAATTTTAGTGTTACTTTCAATAAAAGTGCGAGCTTTTTTTATTGGCTCTAATTATGGAAAAAAATAAATAAAAATAATTTGAAAAAAATACATTTTCGGCATCAGAAACCGGATTTTCGGTATTGGTCCAGAATTTCAATTTCGGTGCATCACATTATATATATATATATATATATATATATATATATATATATATATATATATATATATATATATATATATATATATATATATATATATATATATATAATTGTCTATTTCTCCTACATTGGTGTGTCCGGTCCACGGCTTAATCCTTACTTGTGGGATATTCTCTTCCCCTACAGGAAATGGCAAAGAGAGCACACAGCAAGAGCTGTCCATATAGCCCCCCCTCTGGCTCCGCCCCCCAGTCATTCTCTTTGCCGCTCTGAACAAGTAGCATCTTCACGGGGATGGTAAAGAGTATGTGGTGTTAGTTGTAGTTTTATTTCTTCTATCAAGAGTTTGTTATTTTAAAATAGTTCCGGTTTGTACTATTTACTCTACAACAGAAAGTGATGAAGAGTTCTGTTAAAAGAGGAGTATGATTTTAGCACCAGTAACTAAAATCCATTGCTGTTCCCACACAGGACTGTTGAAACCAGAGAACTTCAGTTGGGGGGATCAGTTTGCAGACTTTTCTGCTCCAGGTATGACCAGTCTCTTTTCTAACAAGACATAGTAATGCTAGAAGACTGTCGGTTTTCCCTTATGGGATCGGTAAGCCATTTTCTTAGACTCATAACAGATTTAAGGCTTATAAAATGGGCTCTATGCTGGTTGACACTATTTTGGGCTAAATCGATTGGTTTATATCATATTTATATGACATTTGGAGTGTTTTGTGTATTTGGAAACACTTTTGGGAACGTTTTTATTTCGCCTGGCAGTTGTTTAGACGCCTAATCTAGTCAGGAAGACCTCTTCACTCTGGTATGCAGAGGGAGGAGGCCTCATTTTCGCGCCTCAGTTGCGCAGTTACTTCTAGAGGCAGTGCATGCAGCTTCATGTGAGAGGGTCCTGTGGCTAAAAAACGGACTCAGGAAGGCTTATTTCTGTGGTGAATAACCCCTAAGGAAGGTAAAAGCCGCAGCAAAGTCTGTGGCAGGGACTGTAGTGTGTTTAAACTGGTAAATTGAACAAATAGCTCCGGTTTGCTCATTTAAGGGTTTAGAGACTTGAAATTTGGTGTGCAATACTTTCAAAGCATTAAGACACTGGGGTGTAAATTTTGTAAAGATCGGATAATTCCTTCATAGTTTTTCAAACATTCAGAAATAAAGTGTGCTCTTTTTATTATTTAAAGAGACAGTAACGGTTTTGTTTAAAAACGTTTTTATTGCATTAATAGCCTGCCAAATTCTGTCTAACATGTCTGTACCTTCAGATAGCATATGTTCTGTGTGTATGGAGGCCAAGGTGGTTCCCCCTTTAAATGTATGTGCAAATTGTGCCATGGCGTCCAAACAAAGTAAGGACAGTACTGTCACATTTAATAAGGTTGCCCAAGATGATTCTTCAAATGAAGGTAGTGGGGATAGCTCATCATCCTCTCCTTCTGTGTCAACACCAGTTTTGCCCGCGCAGGCGATACCTAGTACATCTAGCGCGCCAATGCTTGTTACTATGCAGCAATTAACTGCAGTAATGGATAATTCTATAGCAAATCTTTTATCCAAACTGCCAGCATTTCCCAGAAAGCGTGATTGCTCAGTTTTAAATACAGAGGATGAGCAAGTTGGCGCTGACGATAATTTATCTGTTATACCCTCACATCAATCTGAATTGGCAGTGAGGGAGGGTCTGTCTGAGGGAGAAATTTCTGATTCAGGAAAAGTTTCTCAGCAGGCAGAACCTGATATCGTGGCATTTAAATTTAAGTTAGAACATCTCCGCGCCCTGCTTAAGGAGGTGCTAACTACTCTCGATGATTGTGACTCTTTGGTGATTCCAGAGAAGTTGTGAAAAATGGACAAATTCTTAGAGATCCCTGTGCACGCTGATGCCTTTCCGATACCCAAGAGGGTGGCGGACATAGTGACTAAGGAGTGGGAGAACCTTTTGTTCCACCTACTATATTTAAGAAAATGTTCCCCATTGTCGACCCCAGAAGGGACGCATGGCAAACGGTCCCTAAGGTTGAGGGGGCGGTTTCAACGTTAGCCAAGCGCACAACTATTCCTATTGAGGGCAGTTGCGCTTTCAAAGATCCTATGGATAAAAAATTGGAAGGATTGCTTAAAAAGATATTTGTTCAGCAAGGTTTCCTTCTTCAACCAATTTCGTGCATTATTCCTGTCACCACGGCAGCGTCTTTTTGGTTCGAGGAACTAGAAAATTCGCTCCAAAAGGAGACTCCATATGATGAAGTCATGGACAGAATTCACGCACTAAAGTTGGCTAATTCCTTTATTTTGGATGCCGCTTTTCAATTGGCTAAGTTAGCGGCGAAAAATTCAGGTTTTGCAATAGTGGCGCGCAGAGCGCTTTGGCTAAAATCTTGGTCGGCGGATGTGTCGTCCAAAACTAAATTGCTTAATATTCCTTTCAAGGGTAAGACCCTTTTCGGGCCCGAATTGAAAGAGATTATTTCAGACATCACTGGGGGAAAGGGCCATGCCCTCCCACAGGATAGGCCTTTCAAGGCTAAGAACAAATCTAATTTTCGTTCCTTTCGCAATTTCAGGAACGGACCGACTCCTAACTCTGCAGCCTCTAGACAAGAAGGCAACACTTCCCAGCCTAAACCAGCATGGAAACCATTGCAAGGCTGGAACAAGGGTAAACAGGCCAAGAAGCCTGCTGCTGCTACCAAGACAGCATGAAGGGGTAGCCCCCGATCCGGGACCTGATCTAGTAGGGGGCAGACTTTCTCTCTTTGCTCAGGCTTGGGCAAGAGATGTTCCGGATCCCTGGGCACTAGAAATCGTCTCTCAGGGGTATCTTCTAGAGTTCAAGGAACTTCCTCCAAGGGGAAGGTTCCACATGTCTCGCTTATCTTCAGACCAGATAAAGAGACAGGCATTCTTACATTGCGTAGGAGACCTATTAAAGATGGGAGTGATACACCCAGTTCCAACAGCGGAACAAGGTCTGGGGTTTTACTCAAACCTGTTTGTAGTTCCCAAAAAAGAGGGAACTTTCAGGCCAATTCTGGATCTAAAAATTCTAAACAAATTCCTCAGAGTTCCATCATTCAAAATGGAAACCATTCGGACAATTTTACCAACAATCCAGGAGGGTCAATATATGACTACCGTGGACTTAAAGGATGCGTACCTGCATATTCCTATCCACAAAGATCATCATCAGTTCCTGAGGTTCGCCTTTCTGGACAAACATTACCAGTTCGTGGCTCTTCCATTCGGTTTAGCCACTGCTCCCAGAATTTTCACAAAGGTGCTAGGGTCCCTTCTAGCGGTTCTAAGACCGAGGGGCATTGCTGTAGCACCTTACCTAGACGACATTCTAATCCAAGCGTCGTCCCTTTCCAAAGCAAGGGCTCATACAGACATTGTTTTAGCCTTTCTCAGGTCTCACGGGTGGAAGGTGAACGTAGAAAAGAGTTCCTTGTCCCCGTCCACAAGGGTTCCCTTTCTGGGAACAATAATAGATTCTGTAGAAATGAAGATTTTCCTGACAGAGGTCAGAAAATTAAAGCTTCTAAACGCTTGTCAAGTTCTTCAATCTATTCCTCAGCCTTCCATAGCTCAGTGCATGGAGGTAATAGGATTAATGGTTGCAGCAATGGACGTGGTTCCTTTTGCTCTAATTCATCTAAGACCATTACAACTGTGCATGCTCAAACAGTGGAATGGGGATTATGCAGACTTGTCTCCCCAGATTCAAGTAGACCAGGTAACCAGAGACTCACTCCGCTGGTGGTTGACTCAGGATCACCGGTCTCAAGGAATGAGTTTCCGCAGACCAGAGTGGGTCATCGTCACGACCGACGCCAGTCTCTTAGGCTGGGGCGCGGTCTGGGACTCCCTGAAAGCTCAGGGTCTTTGGTCTCGGGAAGAGTCTCTCCTCCCGATAAACATTTTGGAACTGAGAGCGATATTCAATGCGCTCCTGGCCTGGCCTCACCTAGCGAAGGCCAGATTCATAAGATTTCAGTCAGACAACATGACGACTGTAGCGTACATCAATCATCAGGGGGGAACAAAGAGTTCCTTGGCGATGAGAGAGGTATCCAAGATCATCAAATGGGCGGAGGATCACTCCTGCCACCTATCTGCAATTCACATCCCAGGAGTAGACAGCTGGGAGGCGGATTATTTGAGTCGTCAGACTTTCCATCCGGGGGAGTGGGAACTTCACCTGGAGGTCTTTGCCCAGTTAACTCAACTATGGGGCACTCCAGATATGGATCTGAGGGCGTCTCGTCAGAACTCCAAGGTTCCTCGATACGGGTCCAGATCCAGGGATCCCAAGGCGACACTAGTGGATGCATTAGTGGCGCCTTGGTCGTTCAATCTAGCTTATGTGTTTCCACCGTTCCCTCTCCTTCCCAGGCTTGTAGCCAGGATCAAACAGGAGAAGGCCTCTGTGATTCTGATAGCTCCTGCGTGGCCACGCAGGACTTGGTATGCAGACCTGGTGAATATGTCATCGGCTCCACCATGGAAGCTACCTTTGAGACAGGATCTTCTAGTACAAGGTCCATTCGAACATCCAAATCTAGTCTCGCAACTGACTGCTTGGAAATTGAACGCTTGATTTTATCTAAGCGTGGGTTTTCAGATTCAGTTATAGATACTCTGGTTCAAGCCAGAAAACCTGTAACTAGGAAAATTTACTATAAGATATGGCAAAAATATATCCGTTGGTGTGAATCCAAGGGATTCTCTTGAAGTAAAATTAAAATTCCTAGGATACTTTCCTTTCTCAAAGAGGGTTTGGATAAAGGTTTGTCAGCTAGTTCCTTAAAAGGACAGATATCTGCTCTGTCTGTTTTGTTACACAAACGTCTGGCAGCAGTGCCAGATGTACAGGAGTTTGTACAGGCGTTAGTTAGAATCAACCCTGTCTACAGACCTATGACTCCTCCTTGGAGTCTAAATTTAGTTCTTTCAGTTCTTCAGGGGGTTCCGTTTGAACCCATGCATTCCATAGATATTAAGTTACTATCTTGGAAAGTTCTGTTTTTGGTTGCTATTTCTTCTGCTAGAAGAGTTTCTGAATTATCTGCTTTGCAGTGTACTTCTCCCTATCTGGTATTCCATACAGATAAGGTAGTTTTACGTACCAAGCCTGGTTTTCTTCCAAAGGTAGTTTCCAACAGGAATATTAACCAGGAAATAGTTGTTCCTTCTCTGTGTCCGAATCCAGTTTCGAAGAAGGAACGTTTGTTACACAATCTAGATGTGGTCCGTGCTTTAAAATTCTATTTAGAAGCAACAAAGGATTTCAGACAAACATCATCCTTGTTTGTCGTGTATTCTGGTAAGAGGAGAGGGCAGAAAGCTACTGCTGCCTCTCTTTCTTTTTGGCTGAAAAGCATCATCCGATTGGCTTATGAGACTGCCGGACGGCAGCCTCCTGAACGAATTACAGCTCATTCTACTAGAGCTGTGGCTTCCACATGGGCCTTCAAGAACGAGGCTTCTGTTGATCACATCTGTAAAGCAGCGACTTGGTCTTCTCTGCATACTTTTGCCAAATTTTACAAATTCGATACTTATGCTTCTTCGGAGGCTGTTTTTGGGAGAAAGGTTTTGCAAGCCGTGGTGCCTTCCGTTTAGGTAACCTGACTTGCTCCCTCCCTTCATCCATGTCCTAAAGCTTTGGTATTGGTTCCCACAAGTAAGGATGAAGCCGTGGACCGGACACACCAATGTAGGAGAAAACAGAATTTGTTTACCTGATAAATTTCTTTCTCCTACGGTGTGTCCGGTCCACGGCCCGCCCTGGCTTTTAGTCAGGTTTAAAAATTTTTGTTCCATACACTACAGTCACCACGGCACCCTATAGTTTCTCCTTTTTCTCCTAACCGTCGGTCAAATGACTGGGGGGCGGAGCCAGAGGGGGGGCTATATGGACAGCTCTTGCTGTGTGCTCTCTTTGCCATTTCCTGTAGGGGAAGAGAATATCCCACAAGTAAGGATGAAGCCGTGGACCGGACACACCGTAGGAGAAACAGAATTTATGTTTACCTGATAAATTTCTTTTTTTTTTAAACAATCTACATTTTGGAGTAGACTGTCCCTTTAATTATATGTTGTAATTAAACCTTTAAAAAGGAATGGTTTCCTTAAAGAGATATGAAACCCAAATTTTGTCTTTCATTATTTAGATAGAGCATTCAATTTCAAGCAACTTTATAATTTACTCCTATTATCAATTTTTACATTTAGCCACCATTCATCAAGCGCTACCCAGGTGCTGAGCAAAAAAAATGGGCCTTCTCCTAAGCTTACATCCCTGCTTTTTCAAATAAAGATACCAAAAGAAAAGAAGAGAAATTAATAGGAGTAAATTAGAAAGTTGCTTATAATTGCCTGCTCTATCTGAATCATGAGAGAAAATATTTGGGTTTCATATCCCTTTTAATTCCCCTGAGCTTCTATAAAGAACAAAGGAGTGTTACTTTTATTTTCTCTTATTGTCTGATTTATATCTGTACCTAATTGTCCTCAGCAGGCGAGCTAGTTAAGGGAAATCCTTGGTTCCAACATGGCATCATCCATTACTTTATAGAGTATAAAACTAAACATTTATACTTTTATCTTCAATATTTAAACAACTAATATTTTTAAAAATCCATATACATGCTATAGGTAGAAAACCCTTTATCTAAACTGTTTGAGACTGGAAAAGGTTAGGATTTTGTAATATTTTTATTTTAAAATGGGACAGTTAAAGGGCCACTAAACCCAAAATCTTTCTTTCATGATTCTTATAGAGAATACAAATTTAAACATTAAAATTGACTTCTATTATTTATTTTGCTTCATTTTTTTAGATATCCTTAGTTGAAGAAAAAGCAATGCACATGGGTGAGCCAATCACACAAGGCTTCTATGTGCAGCAACCAATCAGCAGCTACTTAGCATATCTAGATATGCTTTACAGCACAGCATATCAAGAGAATAAAACAAATTAGACAATAGAAGTAAATTAGAAAGATGTTTTAAAATTGCATTCTCTTCCTAAATCATGAAAGAAAAAATTGTGGGTTTCATGTGCCTTTAAGGAGGGGATGGAACTAAGTGTAAACAACATCATCTTTTTTCATGCAATATTTAAATGTTAGAATACAACTTATACCTGCAACTAAAGGTAGTTTTATATAATTTTAATAATTTTGTGTCTTACAGGCATGGGAAATAGTATTTTTTTTTTCTCTTGTAAGATGTATCGAGTCCACGGATTTATCCATACTTGTGGGATATTCTCCTTCCTAACAAGAAGTGGCAAAGAGAGCACCCACAGCAGAGCTTTCTATATAGCTCCGCCCCCCAGTCATTCTCTTTGCCTGCTTAACTGCTAGGAAGGGTAAAGTGAGTGTGGTGACAAATGTTAGTTTTTATTTTCTCAAGCAAAAGTTTATTTTAAATGGTACCGGTGTGTACTATTTACTCTCTGGCAGAAAAGGGATGAAGATTTCTGCAAGGAGGATAATGATCTTAGCACTTTGTAACTAAGATCCACTACTGTTCTCACAAGGGCTGAAGAGTACAGGAAAACTTCAGTTGGGGGAACGGTTTGCAGACTAAACTGCATTAAGGTTTGTTCAGTCTATTTTTTTTCTAGACAGACTGGGTTATTTCTAGAAAAGGCTGGCAATATCCCCATGAGGGAAGGGTAAGCTGTATTCAGAAAATTATAGGAATCCCAGCTTGCATAAAGGGCTCATTAGTTACTGGTGACACTGATAGGAAAAAAACGTTTTTGTTTTTATTGCAAATATAACGTGTTTTGAGGGACTTTAAGGGGTCATTGTGGCTTGTTTATGGGTTATTAACCCACATGGCTAGTTTAAGAAACACTCTGTTGTGTTTCTCTTAGGCCCCATTACATCGAGTGAGGTGGGAGGGGCCTATTTTCACGCCTCAGTTGCGCAGTTTCTTTTCCTCCATCTGCTTCTCCAGAGGTTCCTACTGTGTTTGAGGGCTGTAAAGAAGTTTTTCCCCCACAAATCGTTCCTAAAGGGCATGTAGGCGCCACAGCAGAGCTGTGGCAGGGTGCTGAACATTTTTTTTTACCGGTTTTGACGTTTTGTCAATCCGGTTTTTACATTAAAGGGTTAATTGTTTATTTGCATAGTTGTGCAAAGTTACTAAGGCTTTATGATGCTACTGTAAAAATTTCGTTGAGTTTACTGCTTTTTTACACGGTTTTGTAGAGTTTGTGTAGCTTTTTTATTTTCTCTTAAAGGCACAGTACCGTTTTTTTCTAAGTGTTATTTGCTTTGATTAAAGTATTTTCCAAGCTTGCTTGTTACATTACTAGCCTGTTTAACATGTCTGACACCAAAGAAAATCCTTGTTCAATGTGTTTAGAAGCCATCGTGGAACCCCCTCTTAGAATGTATCCCAATTGCACTGATATGTCTATAAATTATAAAGAGCATATTTTAGCACTTAAAAATATTGCAATAGATGATTCTCAGACAGATGCAAATGAGGGTTTAACATCTAGTTCTCCCCAAGTGTCACAACCAGTAACAACCGCACAAGTGACGCCTAGTACCTCTAGTGCGTTAAATTCATTTACTTTACAAGACATGGCCACAGTTATGAATACAACCCATACAGAGGTTTTATCCAAACTGCCTGGTTTAGAAGGAAAGTGTGACAGCTCTGGGTTAAGAGCAAATGCTGAGCCGTCTGACGCTTTAGTAGCCGTATCCGATATACCCTCAGTGTTCTGAAGTAGGGGTAAGGGATTTGTTATCTGAGAGAGAAATTTCTGATTCAGGAAAGACGCTCCGTCAGATTCTGATATGACGGCCTTTAAATTTAAGCTTTAACACCTCCGCTTATTGCTCAGGGAGGTATTAGCGACTCTAGATGATTGTGACCCTATAGTGGTCCCAGAGAAATTGTGTAAAATGGACAAATACTTAGAGGTTCCTGTTTACACTGATGTTTTTCCAGTCCCTAAGAGGATTGTGAATATTGTTACTAAGGAGTGGGATAGACAAGGTATTTTTAAGAAAATGTTTCCCATATCTGACACCATGCGGGACTTGTGGCAGACGGTTCCTAAGGTGGAGGGAGCTATTTCTACTCTCGCTAAGCGTACAACTATACCTATTGAAGACAGTTGTGCTTTCAAAGATCCTATGGATAAAAAATTAGAGGGTCTCCTGAAGAAAATTTTTGTTCATCAAGGTTTTCTTCTCCAACCTATTGCGTGCATTGTTCCTGTAACTACTGCAGCTGCTTTCTGGTTCGAGGCTCTAGAAGAGGCTCTTCAGATGGAGACTCCATTAGAGGATATTATCATTATCATTACAGATACCGCTTTCCAACTGGCTAAATTAGCAGCAAAGAATTCAGGTTTTGCCATTTTAGCACGCAGGGCATTATGGCTTAAGTCCTGGTCTGCTGATGTGTCATCAAAATTTAAACTTTTGAACATCCCTTTCAAAGGAAAGACCCTATTCGGGCCTGAAATGCAAGAGATTATTTCAGACATCACTAGAGGGAAAGGCCACGCCCTCCCTCAGGATAGAACAAATAAAATGAGGACCAAACAAAATAATTTTCGTTCCTTTCGGAACTTCAAGGGTGGTCCCGCTTCAGCTTCCCCTGCTGCAAAGCAAGAGGGGAATTTTGCCCAATCCAAGTCAGTCTGGAGACCTAACCAGGCTTGGAACAAGGGTAAACAGGCCAAGAAGCCTGCTGCTGCCTCTAAGACAGCATGAAGGGGTAGCCCCCGATCCGGGACCGGATCTAGTAGGGCGCAGACTCTCTCTCTTCGCCCAGGCTTGGGCAAGAGATGTTCACGATTCCTGGGTTTTAGAAATTGTTACCTAGGGTTATCTTCTGGACTTCAAAGACTCCCCTCCAAGGGGGAGATTTCACATTTCTCAATTGTCTGCAAACCAGACAAAGAGAGAGGCGTTCTTACGCTGTGTAGAAGACCTACATACCAGTTCCAAAAGCGGAACAAGGGCTAGGGTTTTACTCAAACCTGTTTGTGGTTCCCAAAAAAGAGGGAACTTTCAGACCAATCATGGATCTCAAAATTCTAAACAAATTCCTCAGAGTACCATCATTCAAGATATTCGGATTATTCTGGTAAACGGAGAGGTCAAAAGGCTACGGCTACCTCTCTTTCCTTTTGGCTGAAAAGCATCATCCGTTTGGCTTATGAGACTGCTGGCCAGCAGCCTCCTGAAAGAATTACTGCTCATTCTACTAGAGCAGTGGCTTCCACATGGGCTTTTAAAAATGAGGCTTCTGTGGAACAGATTTGTAAGGCGGCAACTTGGTCTTCGCTTCATACTTTTCCAAATTTTAGAAATTCAATACTTTTTGCTTCTTCGGAGGCTATTTTTGGGAGAGAGGTTCTACAAGCAGTGGTGCCTTCCGTTTAAGGTACCTGTCTTGTCCCTCCCTTCATCCGTGTCCTAAAGCTTTGGTATTGGTATCCCACAAGTATGGATGAATCCGTGGACTCGATACATCTTACAAGAGAAAACAGAATTTATGCTTACCTGATAAATTTATTTCTCCAACATAGGTGTGTCCGGTCCACGGCGTCATCCTTACTTGTGGGATATTCTCTTCCCCAACAGGAAATGGCAAAGAGCCCAGCAAAGCTGGTCACATGATCCCTCCTAGGCTCCGCCTACCCCAGTCATTCTCTTTGCCGTTGTACAGGCAACATCTCCACGGAGATGGCTTAGAGTTTTTTAGTGTTTAACTGTAGTTTTTATTATTCAATCAAGAGTTTGTTATTTTAAAATAGTGCTGGTATGTACTATTTACTCAGAAACAGAAAAGAGATGAAGATTTCTGTTTGTATGAGGAAAATGATTTTAGCACCGTAACTAAAATCCATGGCTGTTCCACACAGGACTGTTGAGAGCAACTAACTTCAGTTGGGGGAACAGTGTGCAGTCTCTTACTGCTTGAGGTATGACACATTCTAACAAGACGATGTAATGCTGGAAGCTGTCATTTTCCCTATGGGATCCGGTAAGCCATTTTTATTAAGATAGTAAATAAGGGCTTCACAAGGGCTTATTAAGACTGTAGACTTTTTCTGGGCTAAATCGATTCATTATTAACACATATTTAGCCTTGAGGAATCATTTATTCTGGGTATTTTGATATGATTATATCGGCAGGCACTGTTTTTGACACCTTATTCTTTAGGGGCTTTCCCTAATCATAGTCAGAGCCTCATTTTCGCGCCGGTATGGCGCACTTGTTTTTGAGGACAGCATGGCATGCAGCTGCATGTGTGTGGAGCTCTGATACATAGAAAAGTCTTTCTGAGGGCATCATTTGGTATCGTATTCCCCTTTGGGCTTGGTTGGGTCTCAGCAAAGCAGATTCCAGGGACTGTAAAGGGGTTAAATATAAAAACGGCTCCGGTTCCGTTATTTTAAGGGTTAAAGCTTCCAAATTTGGTGTGCAATACTTTTAAGGCTTTAAGACACTGTGGTGAAATTTTGGTGAATTTTGAACAATTCCTTCATACTTTTTCGCAATTGCAGTAATAAAGTGTGTTTAGTTTAAAATTTAAAGTGACAGTAACGGTTTTATTTTAAAACGTTTTTTGTGCTTTGTTATCAAGTTTATGCCTGTTTAACATGTCTGAACTACCAGATAGATTGTGTTCTGACTGTGGGGAAACCAAGGTTCCTTCTCATTTAACTATATGTATTTTATGTCATAAAAAAAAAAAAAAAAAAAAAAAAAAAAAAAATTTAGTAAAAATGATGCCCAAGATGATTCCTCTAGTGAGGGGAGTAAGCATGGTACTGCATCATCCCCTACTTCGTCTACACCAGTCTTGCCCATACAGGAGGCCCCTAGTACATCTAGTGCGCCAATACTCCTTACTATGCAACATTTAACGGCTGTAATGGATAATTCTATCAAAAACATTTTAGCCAATATGCCCACTTATCAGCGAAAGCGCGACTGCTCTGTTTTAGAAAATTCTGTAGAGCATGAGAACGCTGATGATATGGTTTCTGAAGGGCCCCTACACCAGTCTGAGGGGGCCAGGGAGGTTTTGTCTGAGGGAGAAATTTCAGATTCAGGAAACATTTCTCAACAAGCTGAACCTGATGTGATTAATTTTAAATTTAAGTTGGAACATCTCCGCGCTCTGCTTAAGGAGGTGTTATCCAATTTGGATGATTGTGATTATCTGGTCATTCCAGAACCACTATGTAAAATGGAAAAGTTCTTAGAGGCCCCGGGGCCCCCCGAAGCTTTTCCTATATCCAAGCGGGTGGCGTACATTGTTAGTAAAGAATGGGACAAGCCCGGTATACCTTTAGTACCTCCCCCCATATTTATAAAATTGTTTTCCTATAGTCGACCCTAGAAAGGACTGATGGCAGACAGTCCCCAAGGTCGAGGGGGCGGTTTCTACTCTACACAAGCGCGCCACTATACCCATAGAAGATAGTTGTGCTTTCCAAGATCCTATGGATAAAAAATTAGAAGGTCTGCTAAAGATGTTTGTTCAGCAAGGTTCCCTTCTACAACCAATTGCATGCATTGTCCCTGTCACTGCAGCCGCGTGTTTCTAGTTTGATGAGCTAGGAAAGGCGATTATTAGTAATTCTTCTTCTTATGAGGAGATTATGGACAGAATTCGTGCTCTTAAATTGGCTAATTCTTTCACCCTAGACGCCACCTTGTAATTGGCTAGGTTAGCGGCGAAAAAATTCTGGGTTTGCTATTGTGGCGCAGAGCGCTTTGGTTAAAATCTTGGGCAGCGGATGCGTCTTCCAAGAACAAATTGCTTGACATTCCTTTCAAGGGGAAAACACTCTTTGGCCCTGACTTGAAAGAGATTATCTCTGATATCACTGGGGGCAAGGGCCACGCCCTTCCTCAGGATAGGTCTTTTCAAGACCAAAAATAAACCTAAGTTTCGTCCCTTTCGCAGAAACGGATCAGCCCCAAGGGCTACGTCCTCTAAGCAGGAAGGTAATACTTCTCAAGCCAATCCAGCCTGGAGACCTATGCAAGGCTGGAACAAAGGAAAGCAGGCCAGGAAACCTGCCACTGCTACCAAGACAGCATGAAATGCGGGCCCCCGATCCGGGACCGGATCTGGTGGGGGGCAGACTCTCTCTCTTCGCTCAGGCTGGGGCAAGAGATGTTCTGGATCCTTGGGCGCTAGAAATAGTCTCCCAAGGTTATTCTCTGGAGTTCAAGGGGCTTCCTCCAAGGGGGAGGTTCCACAGGTCTCAGTTGTCTTCAGACCACATAAGAAGACAGGCATTCTTACATTGGGTAGAAGACCTGCTAAAAATGGGAGTGATTCATCCTGTTCCATTAGGAGAACAAGGGATGGGGTTCTACTCCAATCTGTTCATAGTTCCCAAAAAAGAGGGAACGTTCAGACCAATCTTAGATCTCAAGATCTTGAACAAGTTTCTCAAGGTTCCATCGTTCAAGATGGAAACCATTCGAACACTTCTTCCTTCCATCCAGGAAGGTCAATTCATGACCAAGGTGGATTTCAAGGATGCGTATCTACATATTCCTATCCACAAGGAACATCATCGGTTCCTAAGGTTTGCATTCCTGGACAAGCATTTCCAGTTCGTGGCGTTTTCTTTCGGATTAGCCACTGCTCCTAGGATTTTCTCATAGGTACTAGGGTCCCTTCTGGCGGTGCTAAGACCAAGAGGCATTGCTGTAGTACCTTACTTGGACGACATTCTGATTCGAGCGTCGTCCCTTCCTCAAGTAAAGGCTCACACGGACATTGTCCTGGCCTTTCTCAGATCTCACGGATGGAAAGTGAACGTGGAAAAGAGTTCTCTATCTCCGTCAACGAGGGTTCCCTTCTTGGGAACTATAATAGACTCCTTAGAAATGAGGATTTTTCTGACAGAAGCCAGAAAAACAAAACTTCTAGACTCTTGTCGGATACTTCATTCCGTTCCTCTTCCTTCCATAGCGCAGTGCATGGAAGTGATAGGTTTGATGGTAGCGGCAATGGACATAGTTCCTTTTGTGCGCATTCATCTAAGACCATTACAACTGTTCATGCTCAGTCAGTGGAATGGGGACTATTCAAAGATACAAGTAAATCAGAGGACCAGAGACTCATTCCGTTGGTGACTGTCCCTGGACAACCTGTCACAAGGGATGACCTTCCGCAGACCAGAGTGGGTCATTGTCACGACCGACGCCAGTCTGATGGGCTGGGGCGCGGTCTGGGGATCCCTGAAAGCTCAGGGTCTTTGGTCTCGGGTAGAATCTCTTCTACCGATAAATATTCTGGAACTGAGAGCGATATTCAATGCTCTCAAAGCTTGGCCTCAGCTAGCGAGGGCCAAGTTCATACATCAACCATCAGGGGGGAACAAGGAGTTCCCTAGCGATGGAAGAAGTGACCAAAATCATTCTATGGGCGGAGTCTTACTCCTGCCACCTGTCTGCTATCCACATCCCAGGAGTGGAAAATTGGGAAGCGGATTTTCTGAGTCGTCAGACATTGCATCCGGGGGAGTGGGAACTCCATCCGGAAATCATTGCCCAAGTCACTCAACCGTGGGGCATTCCAGACATGGATCTGATGGCCTCTCGTCAGAACTTCAGAGTTCCTTACTACGGGTACAGATCCAGGGATCCCAAGGCGGCTCTAGTGGATGCACTAGTAGCACCTTGGACCTTCAAACTAGCTTATGTGTTCCCGCCGTTTCCTCTCATCCCCAGGCTGGTAGCCAGGATCAATCAGGAGAGGGCGTCAGTGATTTTGATAGCTCCTGCGTGGCCACGCAGGACTTGGTATGCAGATCTGGTGAATATGTCATCGGCTCCACCATGGAAGCTACCTTTGAGACGAGACCTTCTTGTTCTAGGTCCGTTCGACCCACTCCAGCTGACTGCTTGGAGATTGAACGCTTGATCTTATCAAAGCGAGGGTTCTCAGATTCTGTTATTAATACTCTTGTTCAGGCCTGAAAGCCTGTGACCAGAAAAATTACCACATAATTTGGTATATCTGTTGGTGTGAATCTGCAGGATTCCCTTGGGACAAGGTTAAGATTCCTAAGAGTCTATCCTTCCTTCGAGAAGGATTGGAAAAAGGATTATCTGCAAGTTCCTTGATGGGACAGATTTCTGCCTTGTCTGTGTTACTTCACAAAAAGCTGGCAGCTGTGCCAGATGTTCTAGCCTTTGTTCAGGCTCTGGTTAGAATCAAGCCTGTTTACAAAATTTTGACTCCTCCTTGGAGTCTCAACCTAGTTCTTTCAGTTCTTCAGGGGGTTCCGTTTGAACCCTTACATTCCGTTGATATTAAGTTATTATCTTGGAAAGTTTTGTTTTTGGTTGCAATTTCTTCTGCTAGAAGAGTTTCAGAATTATCTGCTCTGCAGTGTTCTTCTCCTTATCTGGAGTTCCATGCAGATAAGGTGGTTTTGCGTACTAAACCTGGTTTTCTTCCAAAAGTTGTTTCTAACAAAAACATTAACCAGGAGATAGTTGTGCCTTCTTTGTGTCCTAATCCAGTTTCAAAGAAGGAACGTTTGTTGCACAACTTGGATGTGGTTCGTGCTCTCAAATTTTACTTAGCAGCTACTAAGGATTTCAGACAAACTTTGTCTCTGTTTGTTGTTTATTCTGGTAAAAGGAGAGGTCAAAAAGCAACTTCTACCTCTCTCTCCTTCTGGATTAAAAGCATTATCCGATTGGCTTATGAGACTGCCGGACGGCAGCCTCCTGAAAGAATCACAGCTCACTCCACTAGGGCTGTGGCTTCCACATGGGCCTTCAAGAACGAGGCTTCTGTTGATCAGATATGTAAGGCAGCGACTTGGTCTTCACTGCACACTTTTTCTAAATTTTACAAATTTGATACTTTTGCTTCTTCTGAGGCTATTTTTGGGAGAAAGGTTTTGCAAGCCGTGGTGCCTTCCATTTAGGTGACCTGATTTGCTCCCTCCCTTCATCCGTGTCCTAAAGCTTTGGTATTGGTTCCCACAAGTAAGGATGACGCCGTGGACCGGACACACCTATGTTGGAGAAAACAGAATTTATGTTTACCTGATAAATTACTTTCTCCAACGGTGTGTCCGGTCCACGGCCCGCCCTGGTTTTTTTAATCAGGTCTGATATTTTATTTTCTTTAACTACAGTCACCACGGTAACATATGGTTTCTCCTATGCAAATATTCCTCCTTAACGTCGGTCGAATGACTGGGGTAGGCGGAGCCTAGGAGGGATCATGTGACCAGCTTTGCTGGGCTCTTTGCCATTTCCTGTTGGGGAAGAGAATATCCCACAAGTAAGGATGACGCCGTGGACCGGACACACCGTTGGAGAAAGTAATTTATCAGGTAAACATAAATTCTGTTTTCTCTTGTGATGTATCGAGTCCACGGCCCGCCCTGTTTATTTAAGACAGGCAGTATATTTTTATTTTAAAAAACTTCAGTCACCTCTGCACCCTATAGTTTCTCCTTTTTCTTCCTAGCCTTCGGTCGAATGACTGGAGGGGCGGAGCTAAGGGAGGAGCTATATAGACAGCTCTGCTGTGGGTGCTCTTTGCCACTTCCTGTTAGGAAGGAGAATATCCCACAAGTATGGATGAATCCGTGGACTCGATACATCACAAGAGAAATAAATTTATCAGGTAAGCATAAATTATGTTTTTTTAAGTTTTTGATTATTTTAGAATGTTTGCATTTTTAGAATTCTGGATTTGGGAATATATACCTGTATACTCAAGTTAATATTTATTTTGACTACATAATCTTCAGCATATATTTACTTTAAATATATCACACAATGTAGGCATCTGAAAATATCCCATTTTGATTAAGGTCCTTTAAATCTGAGATTAAGTTTACATTATTTAAAGGGACAGAAAACCCCAAAATTTTCGTTCCTGATTTGGAAAACATACAATTTTAAATAACTTTCCAATTTACTTACACATTATCAAATTTGCTTTGTTCTCTTGTTATCCTTTGCTGAAGGAACAGCATTGCACTACTAGCAGCTAAATGAACACATCTAGTTAACCTATCACAAACGACAAATGTGTGCAGGCACCAATTAGCAGCAGCTCCCACTAGTATATATGTGCGTATTCTTTTCCAACAAGGGATACCAATAGAACAAAGCACATTTGAAAATAGAAGTGAATTTAAAAGTGTCTTAAAATTAAATGCTCTATCGGAATCATACAAGTTTAGTTTTGACTTTCCTATACCTTTAATGGAATTGAAGTTCCGTAGTGTGTTGCAAAAAAAAAAACAGCACTGTGGCCTTAAAGGGACACTGAACCCAAATGTTTTCTTTCATGATTCAGATAGAGCAGGCAATTTTAAGCAACTTTCTAATTTACTCCTATTATCAATTTCTTCTACAAGATACGACAAGTCCACGGATTTAATACTTACTTGTGGGATATTATCCTCCTGCTCACCGGAAGTGGCAAAGAGCACCACAGCAGAGCTGTGTATATATAACTCCTCCCTTCCCCTCCACCCCCAGTCATTCTCTTTGCCTGTGTTATACTAGGAAGACATGGTAAAGTGAGGTGTTAGTTTTAGTTTCTTCAACCAAGAAGTTTATTTTAAATGGTACCGGTGAGTACTATTTTCCTCAGGGGGATATGGAAGATTTCTGCCCTGAGGTTGATGATCTTAGCAGTTGTAACTAAGATCCATGCTGGTTCCCACAAGACTTCTGAAGGTAACCATGAGACATCTTCAGTGTGGAGACCGGTTTCATGCTACAAGCAGCATTAAGGTATGTGCAGCCTTTTTATTCTGAGGAGACTTGGTATATCAGAACTGGCTGGCATTTATTTCCCTGAATGGGAATGGCGTAAGCAGTAATCCTATTTTAACAAGAGGGGTATTACTGGAGTCCCTAGATTTTATTTATAAATGGTTGACTTTATATGGGCATTTTGTGACATGGGAGAGGCAAAGAAAAACGATACATTCCGTTTTTATTTTTGGCATTAAAACCTATTTGGTTAATGGTGTGTTTGAGGGGTTATACTGTGTTGTGAATAACTTAGGTGTAAAACCGCTTTCCCATGCGGTTGTGTTTGGGCCTAATCCGGCATCGACCTTAAGGGGGTGGAACTTATTTTCGCTCGCTCAGATGCGCACTTCCTTCAGGCTAGGCAGCAGCAAGCAGTAACTCCGATGGCTCCTGGATTGTGCAAACTGGTCTGGAGTGTTGGAAAGTTGTTTCGAAGTACCTAAATACTTTAAGAGCCTTAATTCTGCCCTTCTGGGTGCAGTAATTTTTGGATGAACCAACGATTTTAAAGTTAAATTTGGAGTTAATTTAATGTTATTTAAGCATTTTGGAAAAATTGTTCACTTTTTCTTTCTTAAAGGCGCAGTACACGTTTTTTCAAAAGTTTATTTTAAGCAATAACTAAGTAAGTGTTTAAACGACTTTTGTGGTTTATTACTAGTCTGTTCAAAATGTCCGACATTGAGGAGTCTCATTGTTCTATGTGTTTAGAAGCTATTGTGCAACCTCCTCTAACATTGTGTAACTTTTGTACTGAAAGAGCCTTACATTGTAAAGGCCCTATATTAGGTCAGGAAAGTGTGCCTAAGGATGATTCTCAGTCTGAAGAGAATCAGGATATGCCATCCAATTCTCCCCAAGTGTCACAACCATTAACGCCCACACAAGCGATGCCAAGTACTTCTAGTGCGTCTAATTCTTTTACTCTGCAGGAGATGGCTGCAGTTATGTCAACTACCCTTACAGAGGTATTATCTAAATTACCAGTGTTGCAGGGTAAACACAGTAGGTCAGGGATTAATGTATATACTGAATCCTCTGATGCTTTATTAGCTATTTCCGATGTACCCTCACAGTGTTCTGAGTTGGGGGTCAGGGAATTACTGTCCGAGGGTGAAATTTCAGATTCAAGGGAATATTTTACCTCAGACAGATTCGGACGCTATGTCCTTTAAATTTAAGCTTGAACACCTCCGCCTGTTGCTTAGGGAGGTTTTAGCAACTTTGGATGATTGTGACCCTATTGTAATTCCACCAGAGAAATTGTGTAAAATGGATAAATATCTATAAGTACCCACTTACACTGATGTTTTTCCGGTTCCTAAGAGAATTTCGGAAATGATAAGAAAGGAATGGGATAGACCAGGTATACAGTTTTCTCCCCCTCCTAATTTTAAGAAAATGTTTCCCATATCAGACACCATTCGGGACTCATGGCAAATGGTCCCTAAGGTGGAGGGAGCTATATCTACCATAGCTAAGCGTACAACCATACCCATTGAGGACAGTTGTGCTTTCAAAGACCCTATGGATAAGAAGTTAGAGGGTCTACTAAAGAAATTATTTGTTAATCAGGGGTTTCTTTTACAACCTACGGCTTGCATTGTCCCAGTAACTACTGCAGCAGAAGAATGCTGGATTTGCTATTCTAGCACGTAGAGCATTGTGGCTCAAATCTTGGTCTGCTGATGTCTCGTCAAAAACTAAGCTTTTAGCTATTCCTTTTAAAGATAATACCCTCTTTGGGCCTGAATTGAAGGGAATCATTTCTGACATTACAGGAGGTAAAGGCCATGCCCTACCTCAGGATAAGTCTGTTTAGATGAGGGGTAAACAAAATAATTTTCGTTTCTTTTGGAACTTTAAAGGAGGACCCTCAGCTTTCTCTTCTGCTACAAAGCAGGAAGGAAATTTTACCCAATCTAAGTCAGTCTGGAGACCCAACCAGAACTGGAATAAAGGTAAACAATCCAAAAAGCCTGCTGCTGCTGCTACTAAGACAGCATGAAGGGGCGGCCCCCGATCCGGGACCGGATCTAGTAGGGGGCAGACTCTCTCTTTCTTTGCCCAGGCTTGGGCAGGAGATGTTCAGGACCCCTGGGCACTAGAAATAGTGACCCACGGTTATCAATTGGAATTCAAGGATTTTCTCCCAAGAGGGAGATTTCATCTTTCAAAATTATCTGCAAACCAGATAAAGAGAGGCGTTCTTACACTGTGTAAAAGACCTTTTTACCATGGGAGTGATTTGTCTAGTTCCAAGATTGGGACAGGGGTTTTACTCAAACCTATTTGTGGTTCCCAAAAAAGAGGGAACGTTCAGACCCTTCTTAGACCTCAAGTGTCTAAACAAATTTCTAAGAGTTCCATCATTCAAGATGGAGACAATTCGAACAATTTTACCAATGATCCAGGAGGGTCAATATATGACTACCGTGGACTTGAAGGATGCTTACCTTCATATTCCTATCCACAAGGATCATCATCAGTTTCTAAAGTTTGCCTTCTTGGACAAACATTATCAGTTCGTGGCTCTTCCTTTCGGGTTGGCCACAGCACCCAGAATCTTCACAAAGGTTCTAGGGTCTATTTTTGGTGGTTCTCAGACCGCGAGGCATAGCGGTGGCGCCTTATCTGGACGATATTCTGATCCAGGCGTCAACATATCATCTGACAAAATCTCACACGGACACAGTGCTGTCTTTTCTGAGAACTCACGGCTGGAAGGTGAACATAGAGAAGAGTTCACTTGTCCCACAGACGAGGGTTCCTTTCTTGGGAACTCTGATTACTCGGTAGCCATGAAAATATTTCTGACGGAGGTCAGAAAGTCAAAGGTTCTAAATACTTGCCAAGCACTTCAGTCCATTCCTCGGCCATCAGTGGCTCAGTGTATGGAGGTAATCGGATTAATGGTAGCGGCAATGGACTTCATTCTGTTTTCTCGCTTTCATCTCAGACCGCTGCAGCTGTGCATACTCTGACAGTGGAATGGGGATTTCGCGGATTTATCTCCTCAGATAAATCTAGATCAAGAAACCAGAGATTCTCTTCTTTGGTGGTTGTCGCTGGATCATCTGTCCCAGGGGACTTGCTTCCTCAGACCCTCGTGGGTGATAGTGACAACGGACGCCAGCCTTCTGGGCTGGGGTGCAGTCTGGAATTCCCTGAAGGCTCAGGGTGTCTGGACTCAGGTGGAGTCTCTACTTCCAATCAATATTCTGGAACTGAGAGCAATATTCAATGCGCTTCAGGCGTGGCCTCAGTTGGCTTCGGCCAAATTCATCAGATTCCAGTCGGACAACAACACGACTGTGGCCTATATCAATCATCAGGGGGGAACAAGGAGTTCCTTAGCGATGAGAGAGGTATCCAAGATAATCCATTGGGCGGAGGCCCACTTTTGTCATCTGTCAGCAATCCACATCCCAGGAGTAGAGAACTTGGAGGCGGATTTTCTGAGCAGACAGACTTTTCATCCGGGGGAGTGGAAACTCCACCCGGATGTATTTGCCTCTGATTCTCCGATGGGGCAAACCAGAATTGGATCTGATGGCATCTCAACAGAATGCCAAGCTTCCAAGATACGGATCCAGGTTGAGGGATCCCCAGGCCGAACTGATAGGCCTTGGCAGTGCCTTGGTCGTTCAGCCTAGCTTATGTGTTTCCACCGTTTCCTCTCCTTCCAGAGCTTTGGTGATCCTGATAGCGCCTGCGTGGCCACGCAGGACTTGGTATGCGGATCTAGTGGACATGTCTTCCCTACCACCGTGGAAACTTACTTTCCAACATCCAAATTGAACGCTTGATTTTATCGAAGCGAGGATTCTCTGTTTCTGTTATCAGTACTTTGATACAGGCTAGAAAGCCTGTCACTAGAAAGATCTATCATAAGATATGGCGTAAATATCTTTATTGGTGTGAATCCAAGGGCTACTTGTGGAGTAAAGTTAGGATTCCTAGGATTCTGTGTTTTCTCCAAGAGGGATTGGAGAAAGGCTTATCAGCTAGTTCCTTAAAGGGACAAATTTCTGCGTTGTCTATTTTGTTTCACAAACGTTTGGCAGATGTGCCAGATGTTCAGTCTTTTTGTCAGGCTCTAACCAAAATTAAGCCTGTATTTAGACCAATTACTCCACCCTGGAGTTTGAATTTAGTTCTTAGAATTCTTCAAGGGGTTCCGTTTGAACCTTTTCATTCCATAGATATAAAATTATTATCTTGGAAAGTTCTGTTTTTGGTTGCTATTTCTTCTGCTCGACGAGTTTCTGAGCTTTCAGCGTTAGTGTGATTCGCCTTCTCATTTTTCATTCTGATAAGGTGGTTTTACGCACCAAACCTGGATTTCTTCCTAAGGTTGTTTCGAATAAGAATATTAATCAGGAAAATATTGTTCCTTCATTGTGTCCTAATCCTTCTTCCAAGAAGGAGCGTCTGTTACATAACTTGGACGTGGTCCGTGCCTTAAAGTTTTACTTACAGGCAACTAAGGATTTCCGTCAATCATCTTCATTGTTTATTCTGGAAAGCGTAGGGGTCAGAAAGCTACGGCTACCTCTCTTACTTTTTGGCTGGGAAGTATCATTCGCCTGGCATATGAGACTGCTAGACAGCAGCCTCCTGAAAGAATTACGGCTCATTCCACTAGGGCTGTGGCTTCCACATGGGCTTTAAAAACTTGGTCGTCCCTTCATACTTTTTTTGGGAGAAAAGTTCTTCAAACAGTGGTGCCTTCCGTTTAGGTCTCTGTCTTGTCCCTCCCTTTTATCCGTGTCCTGTTGCTTTGGTATTGTATCCCACAAGTAAGGATGAAATCCTTGGACTCGTCGTATCTTGTAGAAGAAAAGGAAATTTATGCTTACCTGATAAATTTGATTTCTTCTACGATACGACAAGTCCACGGCCCTCCCTGTCAATTTTAGACAGATTGTTTTTTATTATTTATAACTTCAGTCACCTCTGCACCTTTTAGCTTTTCCTTTCTCTTCCTATAACCTTCGGTCGAATGACTGGTGGTGGAGGGGAAGGGAGGAGCTATATATACAGCTCTGCTGTGGTGCTCTTTGCCACTTCCTGTTAGCAGGAGGATAATATCCCACAAGTAAGGATGAAATCCGTGGACTCGTCATATCGTAGAAGAAATCAATTTATCAGGTAAACATAAATTTCCTTTTTATATTGATTGCTATGTTTCTATTATGTGTATTCAATATGGGCTAGACGCTGGGAGATGCGGTTGCTGTCTAAGGGCTGTCTTGTTATATCTCTATAACTGGCCTGAGAAAAGAACGACTATTATGGCAGCTTTTCATTGAGGACATATGTTAGAGGGACACATGGCTTTAACACTTTATTTGGGACCGACCTGTTATTTTGCTTCCCATGTGGTTTTTTTAGACGGCTCGAGTTACGCCCCTGGTGGGCGGGCCCTAATTTCGCACGCTCAGCCGCGCAGTATTTCATCCAAATAGGCAGCAAAGTCCTAAGCTCCGGTGGGGCCTATGTTAAATTTGTAAACGAAGGATCGCTACTTTCGCAGAATCAGTGTACTCTGGGGCAGGTAGGTGCCGCAGCAGAGCTGTGGTGAGGTGCAGGGGCCTGAATTGTTAAAAAAATTTTTTATATAACTGATAAAAGTGATATAAATTGTTATATACCATATCCAAACAAGCGGTGCAATATTGTTTAGCTAATTTGGACATATAAGGACATTTTTTATTGCTGCAAATGTTGTTTTTTGAGATAACAGAAAAATTGTTGCGCTTTTATTATTTAAAGGCGCAGTACACTTTTTAGGTAATTTTTTTTTTCTTTTTTAGTATATGTTTTGACTTCAGAGGTCAATATATCAAGTAAAGACAGACTATTATTGCTAGTCTAACATGTCTGAACTTGAGGAAAGAACCCTCTTACTTTTTGTCCCTCGTGTACTGAAAGGGCCTTACAATGTAAAGAGCAGATTTTATTTAAGGAAAGTGTGTCTAAGGATGATTCTCAGTCTGAGGAGAATCTGGGTTTGCCGCCAATTTCTCCCCAAGCGTCACAACCTTTAACGCCCACTCAAGCAACGCCGGGTTCTTCAACCGCGTCTACTTCATTTATTCTGCAGGATATGGCTGCAGTTATGTCATCTACCCTTACAGAGGTGTTATCTAAGTTGCCAGTGTTACAGGACAAACGCAGCAGGACAGAAGTCAATTTGAATACTGAGACCTCTGATGCTTTGTTGGCTATTTCCGATGTACCTTCACAGGGATCTGAATTCGGGGTTAGGGAACTTCTGTCTGAGGGGGAACTTTCCGATTCGGGAAGTGTTACCTCAGAAGGACTCGGACGTCATGTCCTTTAGATTTAAGCTTGAACACATCCGCCTGTTACTTCGGGAGGTTTTAGCGACTCTGGATGACACTGACTCTATTGTGGTACCACCAGAGAAATTGTGTAAGATGGACAAATACTTAGAGGTACCTGCTTACTCTGATGTTTTTCCGGTTCCTAAGAGAATCTCTGAGATTATTACGAGGGAATGGGACAGACCGGGTATCCCGTTCTCACCTTCTCCTAATTTTAAGAATATCTGACACTGTTCGGGACTCTTGGCAAACATTCCCTAAGGTGGAGGGAGCTATATCTACCCTGGTTAAGCGTACAACTATTCCTATTGAGGACAGTTGTGCTTTCAAAGACCCTATGGATAAGAAATTGGAGGGTCTTCTAAAGAAGTTGTTTATTCATCAGGGTTTCCTTTTACAACAGACGGCCTGCATTGTACCAGTTACCACTGCGGCGGCCTTCTGTTTTGATACCTTAGATGAGTCTCTTAAGACTGAGACTTTTTTAGAGGATATTTTAGATAGAATTAAGGCTCTTAAGCTGGCTGATTCTTTTATCACGGATGCCGCCTTTCAGATTGCCAAATTGGCGGCTAAGAATGCCGGATTTGCCATTTTAGAGCGTTATCGTTAAAATCTTGGTCTGCTGAAGTGTGTCCTCTAAGTCAAAGCTGTTGGCTATTCCTTTCAAAGGAAAGACCCTGTTCGGGCCTGACTTGAAAGAAATCATTTCTGACATTACGGGAGGTAAGGGTCATCTCCTACCTCAGGATAGAATTGCTAAACTAAGGGGGTAAACAAAATCATTTTCGTTCCTTTCGGAACTTTAAAGGAGTCCCCTCTTCTTCCTCTTCTTCCGCTAAACAGGAAGGGAATTTTGCTCAGGCCAAGTCCGTCTGGAGACCCAACCAGGCTTGGAACAAGGGTAAACAACCCAAGAAGCCCGCTGCTGCTACCAAGACAGCATGATGGGACGCCCCCGATCCGAGACCGGATCTAGTAGGGGGCAGACTTTCTCTCTTTGCCCAGGCTTGGGTAAGAGATGTTCAGGACCCCTGGACACTGAAAATTGTGTCCCAAGGGTATCAACTGGTATTCAAAGATTCTCTCCCAAGGGGGAGGTTTCTTCTTTCACGATTGTCGGTAGACCAGATAAAGAGAGGCGTTCTTATGTTGTGTAAAAGACCTCTCTACTATGGGAGTAATTCGTCCTGTTCCAAGACTGGAACAGGGGCAGGGGTTTTACTCAAATCTTTTCATGGTCCCAAAAAAGAGGGCATGCTTCAACCTATTTTAGATCTAAAAAGTCTAAACAAGTTTCTAAGAGTCCCATCCTTCAAGATGGAGACTATTCGAACAATTCTGCCATTGATCCAGGAGGGTCAATATATGACTACCGTGGACTTGAAGGATGCATATCTTCATATTCCCATCCACAAGGATCATCACCAGTTCCTAATGTTTGCCTTTGTGGACAAACATTTTCAGTTTGTGGCTCTTCCCTTCGGGTTGGCCACAGCACACAGGATCTTCACAAAGGTTCTAGGGTCACTGCTGGCGGTTCTCATGGCACGGGGCATTGCAGTGGCACCTTATCTGGATGATATTCTGATCCAGGCGTCGTCTTACCATCTGTCAAAGTCTCATACAGATATGGTTCTGTCCTTTCTGAGGACTCACGGGTGGAAGGTGAATCTAGAAAAGAGTTAATTAATTCCACAGACAAGGGTTCCCTTCTTGGGAACTCTAATAGATTCCATATCCATGAAAATTTTCTTGACGGAGGTCAGAAAGTTAAAGATTCTGAATACTTGCCGAGCTCTTCAGTCCAATCCTCAGCCATCAGTTGCTCAGTGCATGGAGGTAATTGGATTGATGGTGGCGGCAATGGACATCATTCCGTTTGCTCATTTTCATCTCAGACCACTACAACTGAGCATGCTCAGGCAGTGGAATGGAGATTATGCAAATTTGTCTCCTCAGATAGATCTGGATCAGGAGACAAGAGACTCTCTTCTTTGGTGGTTGTCTCCGGATCATCTGTCCCAAGGGACGTGCTTCCGCAGATGCTCATGGGTGATAGTGACAACGGACGCCACTTTACTAGGTTGGGGTGCAGTCTGGAATTCCCTGAAGGCTCAGGGTGTGTGGACTCAGTCGGAGTCTCTACTTCCAATCAATATTCTGGAATTGAGAGCAATATTCAATGCGCTTCAGGCGTAGCCAAATTCATCAGTTTTCAGTCGGACAACATCATGACTGGGGCTTACATCAATCATCAGGGAGGAACAAGGAGTTCCTTAGCGATGACAGAAGTATCCAAGATAATTCGATGGGCGGACAACTGGAAAGCTGACTTTTTAAGCAGACAGACGTTTCATCCGGGAAAGTGGGAACTCCATCCGGAGGTCTTTGCCACTCTGATTCTCAGATGGGGCAGACCATAATTGGATCTGATGGCGTCTCGTCAGAATGCCAAGATACGGATCCAGGTCCATCGATTCTCAGGCCGAACTGATAGATGCCTTGGCAGTGCCTTGGTCGTTCAACCTAGCTTATGCGTTTCCACCGTTTGCTCTCCTTCCCCGGGTGATTGCACGGATCAAACAGGAGAGGGCTTCGGTAATTCTAATCGCACCTGTGTGGCTTCGCAGGATTTGGTATGCCGATCTAGTGGACATGTCCTCTCTGCCGCCGTGGAAGCTTCCATTGAGGCAGGACCTTCTCATTCAGGGACCCTTCCAACATCCGAATCTAGTTTCTCTGCAGCTGACTGCTTGGAGATTGAATGCTTGATTTTATCTAAGCGTGGGTTCTCTGATTCGGTCATTGATACTTTGATTCAGGCACGTAAGCCTGTCACTAGAAAGATCTACCATAAGATATGGCGTAAATATCTTTGTTGGTGCGAATCCAAGGGCTACTCATGGAGTAGTTAGGATTCCCAGGATTTTATATTTTCTCCAAGAAGGATTGGAGAAGGGGTTATCGGCAAGTTCCTTAAAAGGACATATTTCTGCTTTGTCGATTTTACTACACAAGCGTTTGGCAGATGTTCCAAACGTTCAGTCTTTTTGTCAGGCTTTGACCAGAATCATGCCTGTGTATAGACCAATTGCTCCACCCTGGAGTTTGAATTTAGTTCTTAATGTTCTTCAAGGGGTTCTGTTTGAACCCATGCATTCCATAGATGTTAAGTTGTTATCTTGGAAGGTTTTATTTTTGGTTGCTATTTCTTCAGCTCGTAGAGTTTCCGAGCTTTCTGCGTTACAATGTGACTCGCCTTATCTTATTTTCCACTCTGATAAGGTGGTTTTACGTACCAACCCTGGTTTCCTTCCTAAGATTGTTTCTAACAAAAATATTAATCAGGAAATTTGTTGTTCGTTCCTTTTGTCCTAACCCTTCTTCTAAGAAGGAGCGTCTGTTACATAATTTGGACGTGGTCCGTGCCCTGAAGTTTTACTTGCAGGCGACTAAGGATTTTCGTCATTCATCTTCATTATTCATTGTTTTTTCTGGAAAGCGTAGGGGCCAGAAAGCTATGGCTACCTCTTTCTTTTTGGCTGAAGAGTATCATCCGTCTGGCATATGAGACTGCTGGACAGCAGCCTCCTGAAAGAATTACGGCTCATTCTACTAGGGCTGTGGCTTCCTCATGGGCATTTAAAAACAATGCTTCTGTTGAACAGGTTTGCAAGGCTGCAACTTGGTCGTCTCTTCACACTTTTTCCAAATTTGATAATTTTTCTTCTTCTGAGGCTGGTTTTGGGAGAAAGGTTCTTCAAGCAGTGGTGCCTTCCGTTTAGGTTCCTGTCTTTTCCCTCCCTTTCATCCGTGTCCTATAACTTTGGTATTGTATCCCATAAGTAAGGATGAAATCCGTGGACTCGTCATATCTTGTAAAAGAAAAGGAAATTTATGCTTACCTGATAAATTTATTTATTTTACTATATGACAAGTCCACTGCCCACCCTGTCATTTCCAAGACAGGTAGTTATTTTTGTTAAACTTCAGTCACCTCTGCACCTTTGGTTTTTCCATTCTCTTCCTAACTTCGGTCGAATGACTGAAGTGGGAGGGAAGGGAGGAGCTATATATACAGCTCTGCTGTGGTGCTCTTTGCCACTTCCTGCTAAACAGGAGGCGTAAACCCATAAGTAAGGATGAAATCCGTGGACTTGTCATATCGTAAAAGAAATAAATTTATCATGTAAGCACACATTTCCTTTTTGTAGTCTTCACCTAAACCATAATTTTGAACAATCTTTGATTTTAGGTCATTTGAGAGTTGTTTTAAGGCCCCCATGTTGCCACTCTTCAGAGGAGAGTCAAAGAGTACAACAACTTGCAATTGGCCACCTTAAATACCTTTTCTCATGATTGGATGCACCTGTCTATGAAGTTCAAGGCTTAATGGGCTCACCAAACCAATTGTGTGTTTCAATTAATCAGTTCTAGGTAGTTACTGGTATTCAAATCAACAAAATGACAAGAGTGCCCAAATTTATGCACCTGTCTAATTCAGTTTTGATGCATATTGCACATTTTCTGTTGATCCAATAAACCTCATTTCACTACTGAAACATTACTGTGTCCTTCAGTTATTTGATGGATCAAAATGAAATTGCTGATCCAAACACCCAATTATTTTTTATAAATGAAAATCATGGAAATTGTCAGGGGTGCCTAATCTTTTGCATATGACTGTATATATAGAGAGAGAAAGAGAGAGAGAGATTTTCCCATGAATAATGTTGAGGAAACATGTGGTTTAAGGGAAGATATGTTAATACATACCTAAACATTTATAGCTCATCTGTAGGAACAGCTCTATGACTGGGCAGGTACAGGCCTCCACAAGTCAGACCAGAAAATCTAGGTTTATTCATCACTTAAATACCCATTTAAAAAATCGATCATATATTTTAAAATACCTTTTACATGAAGTAGCCATTGCAGTACAGTGTAATAGTATAATGCTCTTATTCATTGGTGTGTTTTATGTACTTATGAGAATACATTTAATAAAAGTCACGAACCAGGTGCTTTCCTGTGCTATGTGTAGATCATGGCCGACAGTTGGTGGGGGCTTTGTACGTATCCCATTGTTGGTTGGCTTGCTGTATATCTTCCTCTCAGGAGTGTAATATTTCATTATGTATTTAAAGGGACATTGTTTTTTTTTATTTGAATTTAGGTATGATCGCTAAAAGGGACAGTAAAGTCAAAATGATACTTTCATGATTCAGATAAAGCATGTAATTGTTAACTAGTTTCTAATTAGTTCTATTATCTAAATTGCTTCATTCTCTTGGTATCCTTAATTGAAAAGCATACCTAGGTTGGCACTTACTTAGGAGCTAGCTGGTGATTGGTGGCTGTGCAATGCACATATATATGCCTCTTGTCATTGGCTCACTGGATGTGCTCCTCGTATAGCTCCCAGTCATTCATTGCTGCTACTTAAAGGATACCAAGAAAAAAAGAGCGGAAGCAAATTAAACAATAGACCTAAATTGGAAAGTTGTAAAATTGTGTGCTGTATCTGAATCACAGACTTAAAAAGTCTGTTTGTTTTTTAAACTGGAGAATACTTTAGAATGATATAATGAAAGTATTCCATTAAAGCAGAACTCTATTTTCCCAGTTGTCCTTTGCGCCACAAAAATGAATCCCTGTGACTAAATTCGGGGGTTCCAGGCCCTCAGCACATTGTACTAACTGACCTTCACCTCCCGGTTAAAACCCTCATGCAGTGCCAACAGTTACGCTTCGGTTGAAGGGTGGGTGCATATCTACTTAATGTTAGTACCTGGTTAGTGATCCCATGCTTTACACTATGCTGTAGCTCTTAAATGGCTGGGTAGGCGGCCTATCGCGGCACTTGGGAAGTCTAAGTATGCTGCTTAAAGGGACAGTTTACTCAAAAAATTTCTACCCTTTAATTTGTTCCCAATGATCCACTTTACCTGCTGGAGTGTATTAAATTGTTTACAAGTAGCTCCTTTACCCTTATATTGGCATTTGAAATTGTTGATTTAGCATGTGGTATCCCCACCTATTCTGAAATTTTGTGGCCGCGCGTACCAGCTATAGATAAGCTAAGATAAGAGTAGATATATACACACACTGCCGGGTGACCACATATCACATGGTGGTGCCGGAGCAGAAACAGTCTTCTTAAGACCAGTGTCATCTTAATTCCAATTCACAAAGCCTCAGTTATGTTTGTTGTTCATTTTTTCCTTCTTCCTTACAAACCGTTCCATTGCAGGGGTGCATTTTCTGCAAATCTGGCTGCCTCTCATTCCTTCTAGTTGTTTAGGCTGCAGCTCACTTGGCTTAGATTTGGGGATGATGGTGAGAAGTCTGTGCAGAGGCTGAAAGGAAGGAAGGGACACAAGCATGCAATGGCTTAGATAACTGTTACTAATATGCCCTAAGTGGCAATGCATATACAAAAAGTGTTTTTGCTCACTGAAATAAAGCTGCTTTTTTGAACTTACTTGAGTGACTTGAAAAAATATTTAAATATGTGCAGAAGTTATTTACTGTAGTAAATTAGAATATATATATATATAACCCAATCATCATGCAAGGTTAATGGTTTTTACCTTTTAGGTTAAAATGCTAAAAGTGCATTCCTGAATGAAAGGCAACCATAAATGTATATGAATGTATGAATCGCTGTAGTCATATGCTTATGCCATGATGTCCCTTTAACTCATTCTATGCTAACCTATCGGTTTCTGCTCCATTCCTGTGAAGAACCCACAGTTTCTTTCTGCAGACTATGCGCATTTCTGAAATATCAAAAAAAGGCAGGGTATGATAAGACTGTTCAAAACGTAGCAGACAAAAAATGTGTATATTCAATAACACAACTTCAGCAGACTTAAAATAGCTTGTAATGTAATTTTGTTTTATTGTACTTTTTTTTGTTTTTGTTACAGCATTTTATTGTAAACTTTAAACCCCATGAAAGTTTAATCTTCACCTTTATGTCCCTTTAAATGTAATTGATATTCCTTTTTCAATGATGTTTCTTAAATTTCCTGGTCAATTTATGTGTAGTTCTTTTGTTTGAGTGGTAGTCTATTATCGGTTATTTGTAGAGCGCCAACAGATTCCGCAGCGCTATGGTCTATTGAGGTTTTACACAAAAATGGATGTTTGTCTGTTGTATTCAGAAAATGGCTATTCCAGAAAATGCATCAGTGCTTCCTGTCTAAATCATTGCTTTTTGTTTTGTAGACTGCATTAGCAAATTGTATCATACTTCTATTTTATTGCCTAACCGAAACATTCAAGGCCTGACATTGTTTAATTTATTTAACCCTTTCACTACTTGAAATTTCAGAGAAGAACTTGCCCAAAGTACTGGAAAGAGCATTTGTTTTTTTTATTTACCTATGGAAAAAAAAAGTTGCCCTGCCATACAAAAGCATTCATGTGGCTAATGGTTGTAAAAGCTTCTCTGGGATCCCATTTGCTTAGAAATAGCAGACATGCATGGCTTTGTCATTGTTTTTTGGTAATAAGAAGGCTGCTAATTGCAGCAGTTCACCACACTTCTGAAATTCCTGGTAGTGAAGGGGTTTCAGTTGGCTGTTAAACGACCAGTAAATACAGTAGATTTGCATTATCAACAAATGCAAGATAAGACAATGCAATAGCATTTACTCTGAATTTCAAATGAGTAGTAGATTCTTTTCTAACACATTTCAAAGTTATGTATATTTCCACTCCCCCTGTACCATGTGATAGCAATCAGCCAATCACAAATACATATACGTATAGTCTGAGTTCTTGCACATGCTCAGTAGGAGCTGGTGACTCAAAAAAATGTAAATATAAAAGACTGTGCACATTTTTTTTAATGGTAGTAAATTGGAAAGTTGTTTAAAATGACATGCTGTATCTGAATCATGAACATTTAATAAAACCTGAGTGTCCCTTTAAGGGAGATATCCACTGCAGTATAAGTCTTCCCCACGTAACACCTCCCAACCCCTGATCTCTACCTTTATAAAAAAATACATTTTTTTTTCTTGGTGTAAGGATTCACCCTTACTCTCCCACTTCCCTGACTGCTCCCTCCCACTGTTGTTTTGCCAGTAACAACTTACAGTATTCCCCCCCCCCCCCTACACTTTTCTTCTCTTTAGTGTTGTGACCTCACCCTCCCCACTCTGATCTCTTGTTTTCCTGTAGTGTAGGGTCCCACCCCACATGATTTTTTGCTGTAGTGTAGAGACCCACCCATCCCGTCTCCCCTCCCATAATGGGCTGCACCCTCCTTTCTCCCACTGGCCTCATCACAAAGATAGTTACAATGTCACTGTGACAATCATGAATCTGACTTCATATGGTAACAAGCTTAATCAATGCTCTTTTACCATATGAAGGTAGATTTCTTCTGCCTCTAGGTTGCAGCTCCCACTGTCCAAACTGACAACAGGACCCCAACCCGTGACATAGCTTTGAATATAGGTACTACGTCAACACAGTACGCTGAGCAAAGTACTGGACATAGTACCCACATCCATATGGTGAAAGGGATTAATCAGTGGTGTTGTTAGTCTACAGTAATATTGTGTAAGGTACTTACCATGCATTTTTCTTCTTTATTGACAGGCAATAGAAGAATTTCTGGCAGAGCTGAAAAATCGGGAACAACCACAAGTGGTTTCTGTGCCTCCAAACACTGCTGTGAAATTTTTAATGGCTCGGAAGTTTGATGTTTCTAGAGCAATTGATTTATTTCAAGCATACAGAGTAAGTAGATTTATCAGACGCTCTTGGTTTATAATTACAGAATAGCATTTGACATGCAGTTGTTCAACATTCCTCTCAATTAGCACTAGTTTTTGTTTAATATTTAGTAACTGATTTTCTAGGCATATTTAATGTATTGTATTTTTTAAACACAAGACTGATTTGTAAAATGTAAATGTTTTGTGTGTTGTGTTTTTATATATATTTTAACTTTGATACAGTTTTTTTGTGAGTGACACTAAATACTGGTTTTGTGCCATGCCTGTGATTAGTGTTCAGAGAATGTGGCTTGGGCATGATCTTCATAAAGGATTATTTTATTTATTTAACTTAAGTGGCAACGGGTTATGCAGAACTGAGCAGTGCATCAGTAAATAGGTCAAATTATATTTCCTATTGCAGAGCATCATCAGCTGTGGAGACTTAAAAATAATAAATGTATTCCTCCAAGACTAGCATTTTTATTTAAATGAGCAACAATGCACTACGGGGATCTAGCTGAACATATTGGTAAGCCAATAACAATAGACATATATGTGCAGCCATCAATCAGCAGCTAGCTGAGTCTACCTAGGTATTCTTTTAAGCAAAGGATACCAGGAGAAATAAGCATATAGTGGGCTTAGTTCAAGTAAAGCTCTCGTCTTCCTCACTGTCAGTGTCTTTAAATGAATAGAACAATTCCTAACTAATTTTAGCTACGTTAAAGTGAATGTAAATTTCTCCAACATTGGTGTGTCCGGTCCACGGCGTCATCCTTACTTGTGGGATATTCTCTTCCCCAACAGGAAATGGCAAAGAGTCCCAGCAAAGCTGGTCACATGATCCCTCCTAGGCTCCGCCCACCCCAGTCATTCTCTTTGCCGTTGCACAGGCAACATCTCCACGGAGATGGTTAAGAGTTTGTGGTGTTTAGTTGTAGTTTTTTATTCTACTATCAAGAGTTTGTTATTTTAAAATAGTGCTGGTATGTACTATTTACTCTGAAACAGAAAAGGATGAAGATTTCTGTTTGTAAGAGGAAGATGATTTTAGCAGACAGTAACTAAAATCGATTGCTGTTTCCACATAGGACTGTTGAGATGAAGTAACTTCAGTTGGGGGAAACGGCAGACTTTTCTGCTTAAGGTATGACTAGACATATTTCTAACAAGACTGTGTAATGCTGGAAGGCTGTCATTTCCCCTCATGGGGACCGGTAATCCATTTTCTTAGTCAAAAACAAACAGAATAAAGGGCTTATTATGGGCTAAAAAACTGGTAGACATTTTTATGGGCTAAATCGATTGCTTTATTTGCATATTATTCAAATTTAGGCTAACAATTGACATTTATAATCTTGGGGAATGTTTATAAAACGGCAGGCACTGTATTGGACACCTTTTTCAGTCAGGGGGCCTTTCTAGTCATAGACTGAGCCTCGTTTTCGCGCCACTAATGCGCAGTTGTTTTTTGAGAGCAGGGCATGCAGATGCATGTGTGAGGATCTAAGAATCTCTGAAAAAGCTTTTAGAAGGCATCATTTGGTATCGTATTCCCCTCAGGGCTTGGTTGGGTCTTAGCAAAGACTGTATCTGGGACTGTATAGGGGTTAAATTGAAAAACGGCTCAGGTTCCGTTATTTTAAGGGTTAAAGCTCTGAAATTTGGTGTGCAATACTTTTAATGCTTTAAGACACTGTGGTGAAAATTTGGTAATTTTTGAACAATTCCTTCATACTTTTTCACATATTCAGTAATAAAGTGTTTCTGTTTGAAATTTAAAGTGACAGTAACGGTTTTATTTTAAAACGTTTTTTGTGCATTGTTGACAAGTTTAAGCCTGTTTAACATGTCTGTACCTTCAGATAAGCTATGTTCTATATGTATGAAAGCCAATGTGTCTCCCCATTTAAATTTATGTGATAATTGTGCCATAGCGTCCAAACAAAGTAAGGACAGTACTGCCACAAATAATGATATTGCCCAAGATGATTCCTTAAATGAGGGGAGTAAACATACTACATCATCTCCTACTGTGTCTACACCAGTTTTGCCCATGCAGGAGGCTCCTAGTACATCTAGTGCGCCAATACTTATTACCATGCAACAATTAACGGCTGTAATGGATAACTCCATAGCAAATCTTTTATCCAAAATGCCTACTTATCAGAGAAAGCGCGATTGCTCTGTTTTAAACACTGAAGAGCAAGAGGACGCTGATGATAATTGTTCTGTCATACCCTCACACCAATCTGAAGCGGCCATGAGGGAGGTTTTGTCTGAGGGAGAAATTTCAGATTCAGGAAAAATTTCTCATCAAGCTGAACCTGATGTTGTGACATTTAAATTAGAACATCTCCGCGCACTGCTTAAGGAGGTGTTATCTACTCTGGATGATTGTGACAATTTGGTCATTCCAGAGAAATTATGCAAGATGGACAGGTTCCTAGAGGTTCCGGTGCCCCCCGACTCTTTTCCTATACCCAAGCGGGTGGCGGACATAGTAAATAAAGAGTGGGAAAAGCCCGGCATACCTTTTGTTCCTCCCCCTATATTTAAGAAATTATTTCCTATGGTCGACCCCAGAAAAGACTTATGGCAGACAGTCCCCAAGGTCGAGGGGGCAGTTTCTACTCTAAACAAACGCACTACTATTCCTATCGAAGATAGTTGTGCTTTCAAAGATCCTATGGATAAAAAATTGGAAGGTTTGCTTAAAAAGATTTTTGTACAGCAAGGCTACCTTCTACAACCAATTTCATGCATTGTTCCTGTCACTACGGCAGCGTGGTTCTGGTTCGAGGAACTAGAAAAGTCGCTCAGTAGAGAAACTCCATATGAGGAGGTTATGGACAGAGTTCACGCACTTAAATTGGCTAACTCTTTTATTTTAGATGCCGCTTTGCAATTAGCAAAATTAGTGGCGAAAAATTCAGGGTTTGCTATTGTGGCGCGCAGAGCGCTTTGGCTAAAGTCTTGGTCAGCGGATGTGTCACCCAAGACAAAATTACTTAACATTCCTTTCAAAGGTAAAACTTTATTTGGACCTGATTTGAAAGAGATTATTTCAGACATCACTGGGGGAAAGGGCCACGCCCTTCCACAGGATAGGTCTTTTAAGGCTAAAAATAAGCCTAATTTTCGTCCTTTTCGCAGAAATGGACCAGCCTCTAATTCTGCATCCTCTAAGCAAGAGGGTAATGCCTCACAACCCAAACCAGCCTGGAAACCAATGCAAGGCTGGAACAAAGGTAAGCAGGCCAAGAAGCCTGCCACTGCTAACAAGACAGCATGAAGGAGTAGCCCCCGATCCGGGACCGGATCTGGTGGGGGGCAGACTCTCTCTCTTTGCTCAGGCTTGGGCAAGAGATGTTCAGGATCCTTGGGCGCTAGAAATAGTTTCTCAAGGTTATCTCCTGGAATTCAAGGAACTACACCCAAGGGGAAGGTTCCACAAGTCTCACTTATCCTCAAACCAAATAATGAGACAGGCATTCTTACATTGTGTAGAAGACCTGTTAAAGATGGGAGTGATACACCCAGTTCCAATAAAGGAACAAGGAATGGGATTTTATTCCAATCTGTTCGTAGTTCCCAAAAAAGAGGGAACGTTCAGACCAATTTTGGATTTGAAGATCCTAAACAAATTTCTCAGGGTACCATCGTTCAAAATGGAAACTATTCGAACGATTCTACCCACCATCCAGGAAAGTCAATTTATGACTACCGTGGATCTAAAGGATGCGTACCTACATATCCCTATCCACATGGAACATCATCAGTTCCTAAGGTTCGCTTTTCTGGACAAACATTACCAGTTTGTGGCTCTTCCATTCGGATTAGCCACTGCTCCAAGGATTTTCACAAAGGTGCTAGGGTCCCTTCTAGCGGTTCTAAGACCGAGGGGCATTGCAGTAGTACCTTACTTGGACGACATTCTAATACAAGCGTCGTCCCTGTCAAAGGCAAAGGCTCATACGGACATCGTTCTAGCCTTTCTCACATCTCACGGATGGAAGGTGAACAAAGAAAAGAGTTCTCTGTCCCCGTCAACAAGAGTTCCCTTCTTGGGAACAATAATAGATTCCTTAGAAATGAGGATTTTTCTGACAGAGGTCAGAAAATCAAAACTTCTAAGCTCTTGTCAAGTGCTTCATTCTGTTCCTCGTCCTTCCATAGCGCAGTGCATGGAAGTAATAGGATTGATGGTTGCAACAATGGACAATAGTTCCTTTTGCACAAATTCATCTAATACCATTACAACTGTGCATGCTCAAACAGTGGAATGGGGATTATACAGACTTGTCTCCAATGATTCAAGTAGATCAAAAGACCAGAGATTCACTCCGTTGGTGGCTGACCCTGGACCATCTGTCCCAGGGAATGAGCTTCCGCAGGCCAGAGTGGGTCATTGTCACGACCGACGCCAGTCTAGTGGGCTGGGGTGCGGTCTGGGAATCCCTGAAAGCTCAGGGTCTATGGTCTCGGGAAGAGTCTCTTCTCCCGATAAACATTCTGGAACTGAGAGCGATATTCAATGCTCTCAGAGCTTGGCCTCAACTAGCAAAGGCCAAATTCATAAGGTTCCAATCAGACAACATGACGACTGTTGCTTATATCAATCATCAAGGGGGAACAAAGAGTTCCCTGGCGATGAAAGAAGTGACCAAAATAATTCAATGGGCGGAGGATCACTCCTGCCACTTGTCTGCGATCCACATCCCAGGAGTGGAAAATAGGGAAGCGAATTTTCTGAGTCGTCAGACATTTCATCCGGGGGAGTGGGAACTCCATCCGGAAATCTTTGCCGAAATAACTCAATTATGGGGCATTCCAGACATGGATCTGATGGCGTCTCGTCAGAACTTCAAGGTTCCTTGCTACGGGTCCAGATCCAGGGATCCCAAGGCGACTCTAGTAGATGCACTAGTAGCTCCTTGGACTTTCAACCTAGCTTACGTATTCCCACCGTTTCCTCTCATTCCCAGGCTGGTAGCCAGGATCAATCAGGAGAGGGCCTCGGTGATCTTGATAGCTCCTGCGTGGCCACGCAGGACTTGGTATGCAGACCTGGTGAATATGTCATCGGCTCCACCATGGAAGCTACCTTTGAGACAGGACCTCCTTGTTCAAGGTCCATTCGAACACCCAAATCTGGTCTCCCTCCAACTGACGGCTTGGAGATTGAACGCTTGATTCTATCAAAGCGTGGGTTTTCAGATTCGGTGATAGATACTCTGGTTCAGGCCAGAAAACCTGTAACTAGAAAAATTTACCATAAAATATGGAAAAAATATATCTGTTGGTGTGAATCCAAAGGATTCCCATGGAATAAGATAAAAATTCCTAAGATTCTCTCCTTTCTTCAAGAAGGTTTGGAGAAAGGATTATCTGCAAGTTCTATAAAGGGACAGATCTCTGCGTTATCTGTCTTACTACACAAAAGACTGGCAGCTGTGCCAGATGTTCAAGCATTTGTTCAGGCTCTGGTTAGGATCAAGCCTGTTTACAGACCTTTGACTCCTCCCTGGAGTCTAAATCTAGTTCTTTCAGTTCTTCAAGGGGTTCCGTTTGAACCCTTACATTCCATAGATATTAAGTTACTATCTTGGAAAGTTTTGTTTTTGGTTGCAATTTCTTCTGCTAGAAGAGTTTCAGAGTTATCTGCTCTGCAGTGTTCTCCTCCTTATCTGGTGTTCCATGCAGATAAGGTGGTTTTGCGTACTAAGCCTGGTTTTCTTCCTAAAGTTGTTTCTAACAAAAATATTAACCAGGAGATAGTTGTACCTTCTTTGTGTCCGAATCCAGTTTCAAAGAAGGAACGTTTGTTACACAATTTGGACGTTGTCCGTGCTCTAAAGTTCTATTTAGAGGCTACTAAAGATTTCAGACAAACATCTTCCTTGTTTGTTGTTTATTCTGGTAAAAGGAGAGGTCAAAAAGCGACTTCTACCTCTCTTTCCTTTTGGCTTCAAAGCATTATCCGATTGGCTTATGAGACTGCCGGACGGCAGCCTCCTGAAAGAATCACAGCTCACTCCACTAGGGCTGTGGCTTCCACATGGGCCTTCAAGAACGAGGCTTCTGTTGATCAGATATGTAAGGCAGCGACTTGGTCTTCACAGGACACTTTTGCCAAATTTTACAAATTTGATACTTTTGATTCTTCGGAGGCTATTTTTGGGAGAAAAGTTTTGCAAGCTGTGGTGCCTTCCGTTTAGGTGACCTGATTTGCTCCCTCCCTTCATCCGTGTCCTAAAACTTTGGTATTGGTTCCCACAAGTAAGGATGACGCAGTGGACCGGACACACCAATGTTGGAGAAAACAGAATTTATGCTTACCTGATAAATTACTTTCTCCAACGGTGTGTCCGGTCCACGGCCCGCCCTGGTTTTTTTAATCAGGTCTGATGAACTATTTTCTCTAACTACAGTCACCACGGTATCATATGGTTTCTCCTATATATATTTCCTCCTGTCCGTCGGTCGAATGACTGGGGTGGGCGGAGCCTAGGAGGGATCATGTGACCAGCTTTGCTGGGACTCTTTGCCATTTCCTGTTGGGGAAGAGAATATCCCACAAGTAAGGATGACGCCGTGGACCGGACACACCGTTGGAGAAAGTAATTTATCAGGTAAGCATAAATTCTGTTTTTGATGCTAAAGTGCCAGGTTTTTAAAACTTCGATTAAAAACAGGGGCACTTTAATTTATCAAAATTTACATTTCACTCGTGTTGTGAAAAAAAAAACTTACCTTTTAATCTTCACAGCAGCTCCAGCTTCCTCCACCCGTTTCAAAGCCTCTTCCTGGGTCTAAAATGATGCATCCGGCTTCCTCCAATCACAGGGTTGAATCAGACACTGATTCCCCCCGGGGGGAAGCTGTGATTGAAGGATGACCTATCAATCATTTCTGACATCAGAAATGGCTTGTGAGATCGGAGGAAGCTGGAGCTGCTGTGTAGATTAAAAGGTAAGTTTTTTTCACAACAGGAGTGAAATGTAAATTTTGATGAATTAAAGTGCCCCTGTTTTTAATCGAAATTTTAAAACCGGGCACTTTAGCATCAAACTTTACATTCACTTTAATGCTTTCCTAAATTGTAATAATAATATAAAGTACATGCTTGACGCTTTGATATTTAGATTATCTTATGTTTGTTTATTCAACCTTAATATGCCACATAAGGGAACATACAAAGGCAAAAAGAAAATGCTTTCATGCCTTAGAGCACCTATTATTGCACCACTGCTTGCAAATAAATCTTTAATCCCTGTAAAAGGGCTAGTCACATGGCTCCAGAGCAGTAATGCACTACTGGGAGCTAGCTGAACACATCTGGTGGACCAATCGCAAGAGGCGCCAATAAGCAGCTAGCTCACAGTAGTGCATTGCTGCTTCTGAGCCTGTCTAGGTATGCTTTTCAACAAAGGATACCAAGATATAGTAAACTTAACAGAAGTAAATCAACAATTCTCTTAAAATTGCATGTTCTGTCTTAAACCATAAAAGGGAGATGACAGACTAAGTTTTTTAAATTGGTTAGTTACATCTGCTTCTTTAATCACTGATTCCGGAAGGCATATCTCGGCCTGGAAAATATCAAGCTTCCCATGAATAACATGCATATCATTACATTAATTATATAGTGCCCAAATAGGTCAGGTATTCTGGGCAGTACCAACTAAATAACTGGCTCCTTCAATTGCTACTTCTCCAAGATGCTCTAAACAATCACTTGTCCACGATACTCAGTCTACTGTTTCACTTTCTATGCCTATTGTTTGCTAACGTTCTGAGTGAGCCCTCATTGGATTATTTTTAAAAACAATATTTATTCTACATCATCATCATCAGGAATGGACAATTTCAACTGCTTTTCTGTGGCCAATGAATATCTCTCAAACGGTAAATAGATAATGTAAAGGTTATATTATTTTCTAGAGGAATGATGTTCAGACTTTTTTCTTTCAAATATGCTTTTCACGTAAATGACTCCATTTATAGATTGTAACAAATCCATATGTGATCTTTTTATTTACAATTTATTTAATGTGTTTCTTCATTTCTTGCAACAGAACACAAGACTTAAAGAAGGGATCTATAATATTAACCCTGATGAGGAACCTTTGCGTTCTGAATTGCTGAGTGGCAAATTTACAGTTTTGGTAAGTTTCTGAAAGTTATTATAGGATAACAAAAAAACATAGATTCAAAACAGAAATATGATTGGATATTGAATAGTATGAGTATGGTGTTACTGTTGGTAATACAAATATACTTTTATAGTTTTACAAGTAAATAAACATTCTTCTGATTTTGATGAATTCAGTTAAGTGCTGCTGTTCAGCTATTTAAAGGGACATTTAAAAAAAACAAAAAAAAAACTATTTTTGTGTAGGAGGTGCTGCTATCAATCAGTTGTAAACAATCAAGCACTTCCAGTTAGATTTACTTTAAATGTATAGAGCTTGTAGTTTACAGTTTATGACAAATTACAACATAAGAAAATATCATGTTCTCATACTGTTTTACCTGAAAACCCATGGTCACCGAAGCAGAGGCTTTGGGACACACACATATATATATATATATATATATATATATATATATATATATATATATATATATATATACACACACAAAAGTTTTAAAAATAATATCAAACTACGTTTTAGGTTACCATGCATGAGCTGTATTATGCCATGGAATTATTGCCTAAGTTATGTAAAATAGTGTTGTTTACATTTAGTCCTATTTACAGATGCAGATATACAAATATTCCAAAAAACAAACCTTGAAGTCTTGTATCTTTTTAATCTAGCATAATGTGTGGTATTTTTTTATTTTTTTTAAAGCTTTTACATTCAAACAAAATATACATTTGCTTTTCGCTCTCTATTACTAGCCAGGAAGAGATGCAGATGGAGCTGCCTTAGCTTTGTTCACTGCTAGACTTCATCGACCGGATGTTACCACGCATAAAGCCGTTCTGCAGGCTATTATCTATCAGCTGGATAAAGCCATTGAGAGGTAATTTATTGACGCTCTTTAAATGTTATGATTGATCACTTACATCCTTCCAGTCGAATAAGGAGGCAGTGAATAGATCTTTGGAGAGAAATGGGAAAACCATTAATATTCATAAAATTTATGAAATGCTGTTGCTAAATTTTCTAAAACACCTTTTTTTCCGGTTGCATTCCTATGTCATTTTTTAACATTTTACTAAGTGCTTAGATAGTAAATGGCCACCAACAAGGATAATAAAACGTTCTTGCATACTTTTTATTTGACCTGTAATATTGATATCTACATTAAAAATGCTTACTCTCTGGTAAAATACATTAAAGCCCTGTGCTTCCTGTTTAGCTCTATTTTATATTGATTTATAACTGCAGGATTGAGACAGCCTGCTATTCCCACAGGTAACATTCATTAAGAGATTGTTCCCATTGTTTTAAAGATGTATATTCAAATTCTAGTCTTCATTCTGGTTGGGTGTAAAGCTTTCTCTTAGATAAGATATAATTAACTAAACTGGATTGATGCGCCGGTGTGGCATACTTGCACCCAAATGTTGTCAATTCTTTACAGTTAATGATTATAAGATAATAGAAGTGGTGGATAAAGCATGTGGCCTGTGTGTGGACAAGAAGGAAGGAAAATAAATAACATAAACACTGGTTTGGGACATG